>NW_025814071.1:0-272855 GCF_018902025.1 Drosophila willistoni | reverse complement strand
GTTTAATTTGAAAGCAATCGCGTCAAAAGTAACGAAGTTATTGACAAAAGTCACTGTTTTCGAAAGATCGTTCCTATGGAAGCTATATGATATAGTCACCCGATCTTGATCAAATTTGCATAGTCGTTTAACAATATTAAATTTCATGTTAATAGCTCAGAAATACCGAAGTTATTAAGAAAAGTCACTGTTCGGACTTTGCCGTTTGTATGGGAGCTATATGATATAGTGATCCCATCGGGCTGAATCCGAGATATACAACGCCTGCAGTATATACAAGCCTACAAGCAAAATTTCAGCTCTGTAGCTCTTTCGGTCTAGGAGGAGTTTGCGTTGATCAGACGGACGACGGACGGACGGACGGACATGGCTATTTGAACTCGTCTCGTCGTGCTCAAGAATATATATACTTTATATGGTCGGAGATGCTTCCTTCTATGCGTTGCACACTTCTGACCAAAATTAATATACCCTTTTGCAAGGGTACAAAGAGAGAGAGGAAATAATTCTACATCAGCTGATTTCCCAAATATTTCTAAAGAAAAAAAAAACAAAAAAATTTTTTGAATAACGCATTAAATATTAACACTCTAATTTTACTTAAAACCACAAACAATTACATTATCTTTATATACAATATTTATCAAAATACACATCTTATAATACTACTAGTTTTTACATTACCTTTTTTATACACAAACAATTACAAAAAAAACTATAATTTCTTAAACATAATTTGATACACACAAAGTCAAAAAAGAAAAAGATAAATTCGATAGAGATTTTTTTTTCATTCTTTACAAATGTCCAAGAATAATTTAGTAAGCAATACCAAATCCAGATTAGGCCTTAGGAATAGCTCTAGCTTGCCAGAAACTAGGAGGAAGGAATTGCACAAACCTAAGCCATGACAGATTCAGGACACGCCACTAATCATTATAGGAACACTATCCCCGCTAGTGCCGGTTACCTTTGACCGACACAGTCAGCACTTCCCTTAACACCTCTATTAATATGACTCTTAACCCAACTAATGTTTTGGCTTTTGTTAAACAATTGCCTATTTTTAATACAGAAGCAAGTAATCTTGGTACAAGACTCGAATGGACAATATTAAAGAAAATCTGAAACGCATTTAGGGTTGCAAAAAAACGAACCAATGCTTATTCACGAATTACAAACTCTACCGGATAATCTACCCTTAGGCAAGTTATTCTTTGAAATCACGAAACTAAGGAGCAGATATTGAACCTCCCACCTGCCCCTGGGCGTCATATGCAAACCCCTTGCCCTATAACAAAAAGAATGTATATTGATGAAACGTGTCTCTACGCATTCCTAAGAGGCCTTCGTGACCCTCTCAAAACAATTATTAGAACCAAGGACCCTGCTAACATTGAGGAGCGTATGAATGGTGTCAAAAAGAAAAAAGTTTTTACTATCAAGGTCAGAATAAAACACAAAACTTTAATTCAAACAGAGGCAGACCATACGACAAGAACAGTAACCAGACTAATAACGACTCTAACCCTAATAGGAACAATGAACTACAACCAAAATCAAATTAATAATTTGGGTCAAAATACCCAAAATCAACTTTGTTTGATCTGCCAGTTGCAGATGGTACAAAACTCCAATGCTCAATAGCATATGGAGTGGAGTGAGGAAAATTAAGTCTTCTCCTCTTCGAATTCCAGAAAGAAGTCTTTTTTTATATTTCGTTTTCATGAGTTAGAAGCTCTTCATAAGCCATGTAACAGAAGCTTTTAGAACATGTTAATGTAAATACAGTGGTACAAATTCCGATAATCTTAAACAAATAATATAAGAAATTTTAATATATACAAATCTAAGTTAACAATGACGTCTCCTCCAACATACTCCCCCATTGAAGGATGAAGTATGACTCCTTCAATTTACATCAACGTCATCTCTTAAAGGCAATGGAGCAAGTTTGCAGATTGGGCGACGAATAATTCCTTTCTTGGTGCGAACATCGGCTACTCTGACCCTTCCATCTGCACCAAGTATGGCTTCGACCACACGACCAGTAATCCAGCATTGCGGTGGAAGATTGTCTTCATGGATGAGAACTAATTGATCCTTTGCTATGTTGTTCTCGGGATGCAACCACTTAGAGCGTTCTTGTAATTGATGTACATAGTCGCGCTTCCAGAGTTCCGAGAAGCATTGCTTGAGATAGGTCATCCTTTGCCAACGAGATAGATAAGATAGTTTTGAGTCATTTATTACCGGTTCAGGGATCGCTTGCAGTGAACATCCGATCAATAAGTGTGCTGGCGTCAGAGCCTCCCCGTCATTGGGATCATCGCTGTGAATGGATATTGGACGGGAATTCAATATCGCCTCCACTTCAATTCCAATCGATTGAAGCTCTTCATACGTCAAATGAGAAGAGGTCAAATTTTTGATGAGCAGAGTCTTCATTGACTTTACTGCGGCTTCCCATAAGACTCCAAAATGGGGAGCACGCGGTGGAATGGAATTGAATTCAAAGCCGGCATTTCGGCTAAATTCCTCCAGATTTTTTGCATTGAGTTCTGAACAGAATTGCCGTTTGAAGCCTTCAAGTTGCGAACATGCTCCGAGAAAGTTGGTGGCATTGTCACAATAAATCCTTTTGGGTATGCCACGTCGTCCGATGAATCGCTTCAAACAGAGAATAAAATTATTAGCAGATAGGTCAGAGATTAGTTCTGTATGAATAGCTTTTGAAGAAAAGCAAACAAATATGGCCAAATATGTTTTGTAAGGAACTTTGCTTCCAATGCGGTACGACGTAAGAAATGGTCCACATAGATCCACTCCGCATATCAGAAACGGGCGTTCGGCCAGGAGACGGTCAGCTGGGAGGTTACCCATGATTTGTCGCATTAATACAGGTTTGTAATGATAGCAATGTGTACAACTTCTAACAACCTTTCGGACCAGATCGCGAGCATTTACAATCCATACTGTTAGGCGCAGAATCGCTATCAACACCTTAGCTCCCGCGTGAAGGTTTCGCAAGTGAAGATCTTCAATATATTTATAAGTGAAATTATGAGTCCTTGGAAGCAATAACGGCATTTTAGCGTCCAATGGTATGTCAGCCATTGCAAGACGGCCTCCAACACGGATAAGTCGAATATTTTGATAACCTATCTGTTCATTTGAGATGAATGGATTTAACTTTTGAAGCTCCGGCTTCAGACTTCGTCCTGCTTGTAAGTCCTTTAGTTCTTTCGCAAACACATCACTCTGAATGGAAGAGATTATATGATTAAAAGCCAATTTAATTCTTCTACTGAAATGCTTCTTGTAGCATTTATCGTATTATTGCGGTTAATAGGAACTCGGTTGAAAACTCGTAAAACGTATGCTAAGACTCTCACAATCATACGAAACGATGATAGTCTACTAATGATCTGCTCAACTATGCTCTTTTCTGTATAACTAGTGCTACATTTTAATACAAGGGTGTTTCGCAATTCTAATTCTTTGGGCTCGAAATCTGTCTTCCTTTCAGATTTCGGCCAATGTAATGCATCAAGTGTTAAGAACTTTGGTCCATGAAACCAAATTGTCTGCATCAAATCGCGCGCTGCACAGCCACGTGAAACAATGTCGGCTGGATTATCCTTTCCAGGCACGTGACTCCAAATGATATCCTGCGATTGAGTTTGTATGGTTGATACGCGATTGGCAATAAAGCATTTTAGAGTTGATGGGTGCATTTTAATCCAATGGAGAACGACAGTTGAATCTGTCCAAAAATATGTTTTGCTGACAAGACAGTTTAATTTGTGTTTGATTTTAGTCCATGTTTGGCAGAGTAAAACGGAAGCACAAAGCTCTAAACGAGGTATGCTTTGCGATTGAGTGGGCGCAACTCTCGATCTCGAAATGATCAATGAAGTTACATATTTTCCGTTGTCCAAAACCCTTGCGTATATGCAACATCCATACGCTCGATTTGAGGCATCCGAAAATCCATGGATTTCACACTTATTTTTTGGTGATGTGTTAACAAATCGATTTACTCGAACCATGTCAAGATTAGATAAATCAGCTTCAAGTTGTTGCCATCTAGTCCGTAAGACTCTGGCAACGGGTCGTCCCAGTCCAAGCGCTCGATCCACAAGTCTTGGATCAAGATTTTGTAGCGTACTACGACTGGCGCTAATAATCCTAGCAGATCATAGAGCCTGGCCATGATCGATACTATTTTTCGTTTTGTTGGTATTGCAGTTAATGGAAGATCAAATCGAAATAATATAAGATCTTCAGTTGGCAGCCACGACATGCCAAGAGCCTTGGTGACATCGCTATTGTCATATTGAGATTATATTCATAATCTGTTGGTGCCCCACTAAAATTCCCCTTTGTCAATTCTAAGCCTGCCTTTGAGAGCAATTTGTGACTTCATTCGTCTTAGCATGAGTTCTTCGATTGAGTTAGCTCCATAAAGTAGATCGTCGACGTACATATCCTCAGCTAATACAGCAGCTCCAATTGGAAACAACTCCTTATACGTCTCTGATAAAAACTTTAAGGACCTGATTGCGAGAAATGGAGCGCATGACATCCCATAGGTAACAGTATTCAATTGAAATAATTGAATAGGTTCTTGCGGTGACTTTCTCCACAAGATTTGTTGGAAACTTCTATCCTCAGGTGCGACGAGAAATTGTCTGTACATTTTTGTTATGTCAGCTGTAATAGCATGGCGATACAAACGAAACGAGAGTAATGTTAGGATTAGATCTTGTTGAATAGTAGGACCAACCATGAGAATATCATTTAATAATATATTTGATGATGATTTAGATGAAGCGTCAAATACTACGCGAAGTTTAGTTGATGAGCTCTGCGGTCTAAGGACACAATGGTGAGGAATAATGTAATGATTTCCCGATTGCAAATTATCTGACGAAGCTACCTCCATGTGATTCAACTTAAGATATTCATCTAAAAATCGATGTACATTTCTTTAATTGGTGTTGAGATGCAAGCCGTCTTTCGAGTTGAAGAAAACGTCTTTTGCACAGGACAACGAGTCTCCAAGTAGTTCAGGAGATTCCTTGAAAGGCAACCGAACCTGTATGCGCCCTGAATCCAGGAATTGTGTGTGCACCTGAAAGTGAGTTTCACATGCTTGTTCTTCTGAGGTTAACGAAATATCTTTATTTTGAATTCCATGTATTTCATCCATTTTCCAAAACCTTTCTAATAATATGTTAAGGTCCTGCTGTTGCGTTAAATTACAAGTGTATTGTTGAGTTGATTGAGGTTCAGCAATCTTACCCCCGACGATCCATCCTAATGCAGTTTCCACTAGATGAGGAAGACCAATTCCTAAACTAATTTTACCAGTTTTAAGTAGATCAAAAAACTCCGTTACGCTAAGCAATAGATCTACTTTTCCGGGCTTATAAAAGAATGGGTCGGCTAACTCAATTCTTTGGGAATGGCCCAATTTGACACATCTAGTCTCTTTTGAGGCTGAGGTAGAGATATAGATTTAGTCACGATAAACTCCATATTCCATTCATCTGGAGATATTCTTGAACGAATTTTGGTAGATACGGAATGTTTCATATGTAAAAAAAAAAAAAAATTATTCGTTATCCACAATCGTTTCCTCTATCCCCGACGTAACTATTTGCTTCATCAGGGGGAAACTCGACCTACGTCGGGGTTCGAACTCGAGAACAACAGAATTGTAGATTTAGTAGGTCTCCACTGAGCCACCGACTAGGTAATGAATGATTTGTTGCGATTGATGATGAATAGAAGGTCCATCTAGTTGATAATTTCCCTGGACGTTTGAATCCTTATGCATGTTTGTGTGATGTAAACCTCCACAATGACGACATCTATTCAATGAAGGACACTTTGAGGCTGGATGACCCTTATTGAGGCAATTTAAACAAAGTGACGCTGTTTTAACAATCTTAAATCGCTCAATAAAAGGTAGCGAATTAAAAACTGGACAGAATGCTAACCTATGCTCAGTTGACTGACATTGAATGCATCTACTTTGGGCAGCAACAAATACTTTTGAAGTACTATGTATTTTGTCTCTGACGGGTCTTTCCTCTTGTCGGTTTCGCAGATACCCTTCCAAATATTGACAGTGTCGATTGAGAATTGATAACAGTCGGCCCAGTCTGGCAATTTATCATATTCTTGAACCCGATCGTATGCTTGTTTGGATTCAAGATCAATTTTTGACATAACAATGTGAATAAGTACTGCGTTTAATACATCAGCTTCAGACCCAAGAGACAACAATGAAACCGTATCCAAAATTGTACGTAGGGTAACAGCGTCTGCCTTTTTCATGCTAGCAATGTTTAATAAACTTGAAATATGTTCTACGAAAATAAGAACTTTCTTGTCATATCGCTCGTTGAGGCGCTCTAGGGCCTTGGGATAATTTTCGTCTGATACTTGAAATGGCGAGACTACGCTTAGAGCTTGGCCAGATAGACAACTTATTAGATAGTTAAATTTGTCAACATTGGACAATGAGCTGTATTCATGTACCATATTTGTAAATGAAGTAATAAATTTTTTGAATTCCCCATATTTGCCGTCGAATTTAGGTAATTTGAGGGATGGAAGCCGATTATGATGTCCCCCATGATAAGTCGATGAATTAAAGAAACTAAGTTCTTCTGGTTTTTCCTTTTTACTTGCGCCAATGCGCCGTAATATGATTGCCTTTGTTTCGATAAAAAGATTTTCTATCTCTGCCCGATTCGCATCTGCTGGATCTAGCTTCTCAATATTGGTTAGAACTTGTAATGCTTGTTTAAAATACGACTCAATAATTTGAGACTGACAATCTAATATAATAGGGTCATTTTCAAGATCGATTCTAGCTCTTAAACTTTGAATATTAGATTGCAGTTGATTCCGTTGTTGTCTGAGAGGTAGAAGCTGCGTTTCATTTGGTGGAGACATTTTGGGCCCTTAACGAAAGAAATGTAGCAAGTTAGAAATGAATTAAACGTGAGCTAAACGAGTTCTAGTTTTAATAAAAACACTCAAATGCATTAAGATTCACTCAAGAGCTTAATAATTGATCTTCAATATGTAGATCGTTTCTCTATATGACAGTTTGAGTACTTACTCCGCTGTGCTTAATACTTGGCACGTGTTAAAGCTTACGAGTGTTTTACATATGAGTGTAAAGCATGTGAAAGCTTTACGATCGCTAATGAGTGGTAATTGAGTCAAAATTTGAGTGGAAATAGATACTGTAAATTTACACACTCAAGTTGACTTAGGTTATGATAGGGCTCCACGTAAATGTCCACGATGATGTCTTGCAAATACCAATGATGAAGAAGTCCGATGACGACTATCCAAGATGATTATGTAACGATGAAGAAGTCCAATGATGAATGTGATGATGATGTACGCTGAAAAGTCCAATGATGACTGTCCAAGATGATGTAACGATGAATGCAATATAATGAACGAATAAACGAATTTATATAGTTTTTAAGTTTTTAATGTTGGGACTTGCGAAGTGCAAGGTCCTGTCACGGTCGCCAATGTTTGATCTGCCCAGTTGCAGATGGTACAAAACTCCAATGCTCAATAGCATGTGGAGTGGAGTGAGGAAAATTAAGTCTTCTCCTCTTCGAATTCCAGAAAGAAGTCTTTCTTATATTTCGTTTTCATGAGTTAGAAGCTCTTCATAAGCCATGTAACAGAAGCTTTTAGAACATGTTAATGTAAATACAGTGGTACAAATTCCGATAATCTTAAACAAATAATATAAGAAATTTTAATATATACAAATCTAAGTTAACAATGACGTCTCCTCCAACAACCTTAACAGACAAAATAACAACCTGGGAAAGAATAATTCAAACTTCCACAACATTAATGAGGAAGGAAATTTTTCACAAACAGCCTCGACGAACCAATCGGATACATAAATAGGAAAAACCATGGCTCTACACTCACTTATGTACTACTAACCCCACTTAAGTACTAATCTTACCCCCTACGAACTGTTTACTGGACGGACACATATTTTTGACAAGACTATTAAATTTAATAATGAACATGATTATCTCACAAAATTAAACGAGTACCAAAGCACATTCTACGCTTCTATTAAGGTACATCTAGAACAACAGACTACAAAACGGACAAATAAGGAAAATAACAAAAAATTTAAACAACACACAATAACATACGTTACCACCAGCAACTAATTCTACAATAAATTAAATACTTACAGGTTGTCATTAGGCATCACACAACGCCTAGTAATCGATAGTTTGGACAAGGATCAGCCTTTTATTAAAGTTAACATAGGTGTAGCCAGGGTAGTGAACTCTTTCAAGATAATGCAAACGACTACGTAATAAACGCAACCAAAATAAGAGATATAATCAAAAACTTACCCGATGACTTAGAATTCTCCGACTAAAGCTTATACTTCAAAAAAAATAACCCAAGTCGTCGATAGGTTAAATACCTTACTTTCCAGCACTAATAGACCAAGGAGAGGGTTAATTAATGGACTAGGTAGTGTGGTAAAATTCGATACCGGAAATATGGACGCCGAAGACGAAACAAAATTAATAAAGAATTACCAGATGTTCAAAAAAAACTTGAACTTGAAATCATTTCAAAAAGAAACATTTATTAGATTTAGGAGTATCACAGATCACATAAATAAAGAACAGGAAACAATTAGCAATTTCGTAAAAACCTATCAAAATAAATATTTAAACCAATGGATACAGAAGAACGAAACTTAAAATTAAATCAATATATTGCTAGAATTAATTATAATATAGACATTTTACTCAATCATTTAAACAACATTGCAGAAAGCCTATTGTTCACAAAATTAAACATAATCCCTAAATATATCTTAAACACAGATGAAATTCTAAAAATAAAGAACATATTTCAACAACAAAATGTAACAATAAACTTGGATCACGAAATGTATAATGTTGTGTCTCTAGAATCAATAACAAAAAATAAAACACTTGTTTTTAAATAAAATTCCTATACTATACAAAATTTGTAACACTACCAAAACACATTATTCGAAATAAGCTAACAATTAAGGAATTAAACTCACCATGTATTAAGTTGGGCAAATAATATGTATGTGAGACCCCAACTTTACCTACAAATCCCCACTTAACAACAGTATGGCGACTTGCAACGTCATCGACGGGGGTCAACCACAACAAATCTTCGTACCAATAAAGGGACTGCTACTAATCTTCAACGCAAAAAACATAAACCTCACCTCCACTTGTATACCAGCCAAAACTCTTAGCGGATCCATGATCATCCACTATTATCAATATCCGTGGATGGCATTAAGTACGTCGACGCCGCCACCACTATCGAAGACAAATTCGAAATCAACTTACCACAGATTAACAACTTGACCATAAACACTTCTACAAAAAATCTGAGTTTGTTAAACTTACACCTTAACGACCTACAAAACGATCAGGAAGTCTTCCAGATAAAACATCAAGCTGCCACGCATCTGACAACTGTCTATCTGCTCATCATCGGATTGTCAATAGCCACAACTTTCGCCTGGATCTATAAACGTAGGACCATTGCGTTTTCACCTCCCATCTTTAATCCAATTGTCACTCCAGCCAAAACCGTCTTGGACATGCCATCGTTATGGCCATCGTTCCAAGTTAAGGGGGAGGAGTTATCTGCGTCACCCCCGCTCAAACCCCTCGGTCTCTCTTGCAACACTTGACAACAATTAGCTAACACGGCATATTCAAAAACTCAAGATTTAATGTAAACAACTTGAATCTGGGACTCGACATCCACATCCGGGGTAAAGCCGAATCAGCGGTCTTACTATACATAGCCCTTATACATAGCCCTTATATATATGGCACTGGACTGGTAACTAGCGCGCACAAAATTTTCTTTATTAATAAAAGACCACAAAACATCTGACAGAGAAAACGCAGCTGATCGTGCAATTCCTGACACAGTGGAACAAACAAGGAAATTTCTTAGACAGAATGATGATAAAGGGAATAAGACAGTTGCAATGGATAAGACTGAGTATGACAAAAAAATGGATAGTAACTTAACGATTTAAATACATATAGAACTTTAAGGAAGGACCCAACCACTAGACTACAGACCAGAAAAAACGAATTGGTGGAAAAATTATACAAACATGAACTTATTTCATGGACCGAACGAAATAAGATTATAACAAACACATCAATTCCACCAAGAATATATGGATTACCTACAATTCAGAAAGAAGGTACGCCATTGAGACCAATCTGCTCATCAATTGGTTCTCCATCATACGGACTATGCAAATACATAGTCAACATATTAAAAACCAGAGGGCCGGGGTTAACTTCGACCGCGTCAAAGTTTGTATACCCTTGCAAGATTTTTGGTAACTCTTTCCTCACCTATAGCCATCAAAGTGGAAAAACGTTTAAGCTAAAAAGGCTAATGTTTCCGAAAGAAACGCCTACAATCTTAGCATAGGAAATAACGAAGTTTTGATTAAAGTCACTGTTTTCCACCGATCGTTCCTATGGGAGCTATATGATATAGTTACCCAAACCTTATCAAATTTGGCACAGTCATTGACAGATATATTAAACTAACAAATGTTCAATTTGAAAGCAATCGCGTCAAAAGTAACGAAGTTATTGACAAAAGTCACTGTTTTCGAAAGATCGTTCCTATGAGAGCTATATGATATAGTCACCCGATCTTGATCAAATTTGGCATGTCGTTTATATGTATAATTAACTCACCAATATTAAATTTCATGACAATAGCTCAGAAAATAACGAAGTTATTAAGAAAAGTCACTGTTCGTGACTGTCATTTGTATGGGAGCTATATGATATAGTGATCCGATCCGGCTGAATCCGAGATATACATCGCCTGCAGTATATACAAGCCTACATGCAAAATTTCAGCTCTGTAGCTCTTACGGTCTAGGAGGAGTTTGCGTTGATCCAGACGGACGGACGGACGGACGGGCATGGCTATTTGAACTCGTCTCGTCGTGCTGATCAAGAATATATATACTTTATGTGGTCGGAGATGCTTCCTTCTATGCGTTGCACATTTTTAAACCAAAATTAATATACCCTTTTTGCAAGAGTATAAAAATATAACGGCAGACTCAACATACAATGTAAAGAACGCCTCAGAATTTAAGACAAGGATTTATGACACATTTATTTACGACGATGAAAGATTGATATCATTTGTTGTAGTCTCACTTTTTCCAAGTATTCCAATAGAATTGGTACTTGACACTATTAGGAAAAAGTGGATAACAATAAAACCGCACACTAACATTCCAAAATTAACATTCATGGAAATAGTACAATTTTGTATACAAGAGAACAGATATTTTAAATACAAGGCCAACATATACACACAACTAAAAGGAATGCCTATGGGCTCACCAGCATCACCAATAATAGCCGATGTAATTATGAAAGAACTCTTAGACAAAATGATGAAAACACTACAGCGACCACCTAGAGTTATGACGAAATATGTAGATGACCTTTTTGCCATAATTAAAGAAGACGAGATCCAAAACACACTTGACAACCTAAATTCATTTGACAGAAACATAAAGTTTACAATAGAGTTAGAAAATGACAACAAAATGACATATCTAGACGCATCAATACAGTACAAAAAACCAACAGCATCAACTCCAAACATACGAAGTCGATGATAATGAATACAGCAAGAGGTTGTATACAACGAATGCTCAACATATCGGACCCAATTTTTCACGAAGAAACGAAGGAAGAAATACGACAAATTTTAAAGGATAATGACTTTCCAAACCACAACATAAGGACTTTACTTAAATCTAACAATAAAAAAACCAATAAAGAGCTTTTGACAAAACGCTTTATGTCCGTCACATATGTCACACAACTGTCGGAAAGACTGGCAAACTCGGATTGCTATGACACAGAACAAATACAGATAGCACATAAACCCAACAACACGTTACGGAGTATTTCCAATAGGACAAAAAGCAAGATTGATACAATGGACAATAGTAACGTAGTATTGAAGTAGGCGAAGGCAAGGTCACTGCCGGGTAAACAGAACACTAGGAAAAATAAAAAAAGATTTCTTTTGGAAAAATATGTCTCGGGATGTTGTAACATACATAAAAAATTGCGAAAAGTGCAAACTAGCCAAAGTAACCAGACACAACCACTCCCCATTGGTCATAACACCAACCCCTGCAACCACTTTTGACACAATAGTAATAGATACAATTGGACCATTACCAAAAACAATGAACGGTTATCTGCGATCTGTCCAAATATCTCATATCAATACCAATACCAAGCAAAAGTGCAAATATTTCAAAAATTCATTTTAATTTACGGTTCAGTGAAAACAATTCTAACAGACATGGGAACATAATATATGAATTCAATACTAATAGAACTTTGCAAAAATTTTATCATAACTAAAATTAACTCCACGGCGCACCATCATCAAACTCTTGGAACAGTAGAAAGAAGCCATAGAACTTTCAATGAGTACATCAGGTCATATATATCCATTAAAAAAGACGATTGGGATGAATATCTAGCATACTTCACATATTGCTTTAACACCACTCCAGCCACCGTACATGGTTATGCACCTTTTGAACTGGTCTTTGCAAAACATCCTAAAACTGTCCCATTCTCATCTGAAACTGTAGAACCCATTTACAACATTTTTTAATGGATATATATGACCTGATGTACTCAGGATTGAAAGTTCTAAGTTCGTAGAATTGAAAGTTCTATGGCTTCTTTCTACTTTTCCAAGAGTTTGATGATGGTGCGCCGTGGAGTTAATTTTAGTTATGTTAAAATTTTTGCAAAGTTCTATTAGTATTGAATTCATATATTCTGTTCCCATGTCTGTTAGAATTGTTTTCACTGAACCGTAAATTAAAATGAATTTTTCAAATATTGCCTTTGCAACCGCTTTTGCACTTTTGTTTGGTATTGGTATTGATATGAGATATTTGGACAGATCGCAGATAATAGTAACTGCGTATTCATTACCGTTCATTGTTTTTGGTAATGGTCCAATTGTATTTATTATTATTGTAGGAATGGTCTGGCAATCCTATTCAGCCAGCCCTAGTTGAGTCAGCTGCCTCGAAAAAGCGGAAGACAATCTGGCAAGCCGGTCAGACAGAGACGCATTAAGAAGACGAAGTTAAACACGAAAAGACGAGGTTTTAAGACGAAAAGCCGAAAGTATAAGACGTAAAGACGAAAGACATTAAACAATTAATTATAATTATACCTACTATTAACTAAAAGCCAATACTTATCTTAACATTAAATAAAACTAATATAAAACTATAACCGGGACTGTGTTTATTCCTAATACAATACCCCAGTCCCACACATTTTGGGGGCTCAACCTAAAAAGAATTAAACGTGAAAGAAAAGTGACCCACACATTTGGGCTCAACTTAAAAAGAATAAAAAGTGAAAGAGAGGTGGCACACACAAAAGAAGTAAAAGTGAAAAAGATTTAAAAGTGTAAAGAAGTAGCCCAGACATATTGAGGCTTGACGTGAAAAAACTATAAGTGAACTCAACCTAAAAACAAAGTATAACGGAAAATTAAAATAAAGTGTAAAAAGGTGCAAAATTAAATAGTACGAGTCTCTCTAAAAGTTTAATGAAAATGGTGAACAATGCTAAAAGTTTAATAAAAGTCGAATTGGTATAAAAGAACAATTTTATTTTTCAATTTCTTGAGACGCCACATTTTACCGCGTTTTTACCGCGTCGGTTACCCATACACACACAGCAACGAACAAAAACGAAACGAAAAATGGCACAGTTAAATGACTTTCAGTGTATTAGTGAGATGCTTCGGCAGGAAAGAGAGAGAATATCGTTCTGTTGCACAAGTTTATTTTTGAAAAAGAAGGAGATAGAAATAATAGAAAACGGGTGCGCGAGTTCGAGGGCTATGAGTTTGCTGAGTCGGACAATTTGTATAATGATAAAGTTAATAATATTGCTGAAAATCTGTCAGATATGGATCTGGCTGTAATTTGTAATTTGCTTCGATTGCCTCACAATAAAAACGATTTAACGAAACACATATTTTGCAATTTAAAAAAGAATTCTTTGCTCAAAGATGCCGATTTTCAAACGGAAAATAACGACGAAAGCGAAGGCGAAGACTCGCAAAACGACGAAGTGTGTGAAAATGTAAGCGTGCGAAGCGAGAATTCAAGCAGTGTGCAAAATACAATCAGTGTGCAAAATACAAGCAGTTTTTCCGAAGTTCCGAGGTTCGCTTTAAACTTTCGCGATATAGAAGACTCAATCCGTTTGTTTAGTGGCGAAGATAATATATCTATCGAAGTATGGGTCCAAGATTTTGAAGATATGGCAACTGTTATGTGTTGGAACGAGTTAAAAAAATTTATTTTTGCCAAACGATCATTAAAAGGCCTAGCAAAAATGTTTGCTAATAGTGAGCGAAATGTAACGACCTGGTTTAAACTAAAAGTCGCACTTCTTGCTGAATTTAAATCAACAACAAATAGCGCACAGTTACATAAGTCAATGTCTGATAGAAAAATAAAGAAAAACGAAAGTCTGCAGGAGTATTTTTTGTGCATGAAAGAAATGTCATCTCGCGGAAATATTGAAGACTCTTCGCTGATACAATATGTGATCGATGGCATAGATGATACGGTGAATAACAAATCAATTTTATACGGGTCTAATAATATAAATGAA
The DNA here is from genome assembly GCF_018902025.1 of Drosophila willistoni. Classification (NCBI taxonomy): domain Eukaryota; kingdom Metazoa; phylum Arthropoda; class Insecta; order Diptera; family Drosophilidae; genus Drosophila; species Drosophila willistoni. The sequence continues at coordinate 258,030 of NW_025814071.1, read as the reverse complement.
TTCAAGCAGAAGCTAAAAATTTTTGAAGTTATGCGCGAGAAATCGAAAATCGAAAACAAATATAACAATGGTGTTGGCAAGCAGTATCCGAAAAACGACGATAAGTTTCAAGCAGTACAAAAGAAAAGTGCAAACAAAGAACTCAAATATATTAATTGCGGCGCCAAAGGCCATACATCAGTTAATTGCGATTATAAAAATAAGGGCAGAAAATGTTTCCAGTGTAATAATTTCGGACATATTGCCAAAGATTGCCCAACAAGCAGTGCCAAAACTGATAAAGCCAATACATGCAAAATTACGTCATCTCAAAATTTTATGTCTATTTCAGTTAAAATCGAATAATATTAATTATAACGCGTTCTTAGACACCGGTAGCAAGTACAATTTAATATCTGAAGCAATGCTGAAAAACATGAATAATCCAATGTTGAGTGATTCTAACGTTTATTTAATCGGTTTCGGAAAGAAAAAAGACACAGACAAGATCAAAGCATCGGGTTCATTTAAATATACGGTCGATGTTAACGGTGAGAAATACTGTTTGACATTTCTCTCAAGGGAGCAACAATTTATGGATGTGGAAATTGTTCTTGGCGAGGATTTCTGTAAGCAAGCGGAGGTGACAATCAGCTACAAAGGTCTAAAGGTGACAAAAACACAATGTTTACAATCCGACACAATGTTTACAATCCGACGTAAGTTCCTTTTTGAAAATCAATGTGGATGACTCCAGTGAACAGCAGGTCGACATAGATCCAGCAGCAAGTAAAAGGGCTAAAGAAGCAGTTCAAAATTTGGTACAGAATTATCATCCGGTAAGCGAAAAGTCAACAAATATTCAAATGCGATTAGTTCTAAATAATGATAAACCGATATACTCACGACCTCGACGATTCTCATATGCATAGAGATGCATTATTGACAATCAAACCGATCAATGGCTGAAGGATGGCATAATTGAGATATCAGAGTCTGAGTATACAAGCCCAGTCGTGCTTGTGAAAAAACGGGACGGATCAAATCGGTTATGCATCGATTACAGACGTATTAATAAAGTAATCATTAGAGATCATTTTCCACTTCCCTTAATAGAAGATCAGTTAGACAGGCTTCAAAATGCACGTATTTTCAGTTCCATAGATTTAAAAAATGTTTTTTTTTTTTCATGTTGGCATTGAAGAAGGGAGCCGCAAGTATACTTCTTTCGTAACACATAATGGACAATTCCAGTTTCTTCGAGTTCCATTTGGTCTTTTGAACTCTCCCAGCGTCTTTCAACGTCATGTCAATGCTATATTCAGAGATCTAACCAGGAAAGGAGTAGCCATACCATATGTTGATGATATAATAATTCCAGCAAATACTGAAGACGAAGCTGTAGCCAACTTAAAAGAAGTACTCAAACAATGCGAAGAATATGGGCTTGTGATTAATTTCAAAAAATGTCAGTTTCTTAAAACGAAAATTGAGTATTTAGGATATATTTAATTGAAAACCAAAGTATAAGTCCATCCACATCGAAAACGCAAGCCGTGTCATCGTTTTCTATCCCGTCTAATCTAAAACAATTACAGAGTTTCTTGAGGTTAGTTGGATATTTTCGAAAGTTTATATTAAATTTTTCTCTAATTGCAAAGCCTCTAACGGATATGACAAAACATTATGCATTGATTATTTTTGGTGAGAAAGAGCTAGCTGCGTTTAACAAATTAAAGAAGCTTATTACAGAGAAGCCAGTTTTGAAAATTTTTCATCAGCTACACGAAACGGAGCTTCATACGGACGCCTCAATCGACGGATTTGGCGCAGTCCTTCTCCAGAAGTCGCCAGAAGACATGCAGTTTCATCCAGTGTATTACATGAGCAAGAAAACGACAGATGCCGAAAAGAAGTTCACCAGTTACGAGTTAGAAATCTTAGCTGTTGTAGAAGCATTAAAGAAATTTCGAGTTTATTTACTAGGACTACGCTTCAAACTTGTTACAGATTGCCATGCTCTAGCTAAAACTATTCAGAAACCTGTTCCTTATCTATGCACACGGGTAGCTCGTTGGATTCTCCAAATGCAAGAATTTCAATATGACGTCGAACACAGAGCGGGCACTCGAATACGCCATGCTGATGCACTCAGTCGTGTACCAATGATGATGATCAGCGAAACCAGTATGCATAGCAGAATAAAGCATCTGCAAGCTCAGGACGACCAGCTGAAGGCTATTATAGACGTATTGGCATATAAGACGAATCACAATAACTATTTTTTAAAGGCTGGAGTTCTGCACAAACTTATCTCGGACAACGAACTTATTGTCGTACCAACTAGTATGCAACGAGAACTAATAAAAGAGGCCCACGATCATGGTAATTTTCCCATCAAGAAGACACGAGAGATCATTGGAAAAGAATATTTCATACCGAATCTGGAAGAGAAAACAAAAATATGTATAAGCTGTTGAATAAGATGTATCGTGACTAACCGCAGGCAAGGAAAACAAGAAGGAGAGCTTCATCCATTATACAAAGATGAACAACCGCTAATGACCTACCATATCGATTTTTTAGGACCTCTGGAATCAACGCATAAACAGTATAAACATATCCTGGCAGTCATCGATAGTTTCACCAAGTTTAATTGGCTGTACCCAACAAAGTCGACTTCTACAAAAGATGCAGTTTTACGACTACAGGAGCAGAGCAAGGTTTTTGGCAATCCATCCCAAATAATATCGGACAAAGGATCAGCTTTTTCTTCGCAGGAATTTGACTTGTATTGCAAAAGCGAAGGCATAAAACATCATCTCATCACGACGGGAATTCCTCGAGCGAACGGCCAACAAAGATGCGATTAAAGTCTGATATCAAAATCAAGGAAATGATAGAAGACGAAATGATTCAACACTTTAATGATGAACGAGATAAACAAAGTAAAGAAGCAAAGCAACATATTCTACAAATTCAAGATGAAAACAAAAACAGGTACAATTTAAGACGAAGACCAGCATCGAAGTATAAGATAGGCGATTTAGTTGCCATCAAAAGAACCCAACTTGGTCCTGGGTTAAAGCTAAAGCCGAAATATCTTGGTCCATTCCGGATCATAAGGGTAAAATTCAACGACACCCTACGACGTGGCAAACAACTCAGACAGCCGGTCAGACAGAGACGCATAAAGAAGACGAAGTTAAAGACGAAAAGACGAGGTTTAAAGACGAAAAGCCGAAAGTATAAGACGTAAAGACGTAAGACATTAAACAATTAATTATAATTATACCTACTATTAACTAAAAACCAATACTTATCTTAACATTAAATAAAACTAATATAAAACTATAACCGGGACTGTGTTTATTCGTAATACAATACCCCAGTCCCACATTATTGTGTCAAAAGTGGTTGCAGGGGTTGGTGTTATGACCAATGGGGAGTGGTTGTGTCTGGTTACTTTGGCTAGTTTGCACTTTTCGCAATTTTTGATGTATGTTGCAACATCCCGAGACATATTTTTCCAAAAGAAATCACTCTTTATTTTTCCTAGTGTTCTGTTTATTGCATTAGGATTTATTATTTCATATATTCTTGTTGTTTCTATTCTGTTATTGTTAATTTTGTTTTCCTTATGTGTTAATTTTTTTGTTTCTGATCTTATTGCTACTTTAAGTATTTTATTAGTTTCTATGTTTTTTATATTTTAAATATAAAATCGAACTCTTCTAAATCTAACCTTATTCTAGTAAGCTTTGACGATGGGTTTTTTAGAGAAAATAGGTTTGTTAATGGCTGATGGTCAGTTCTAATTAGGAATTTTTTTCCGTATATGTATGGTTTAAATATTGAATTGCCCAATGTATTGCTGTTAATTCTTGATCGATTGTTGACTTATTGATTTCGCCTTTTTCTAAATGCCTTAGATGCGTATGATATGGGTAATTTGAGTCCATCATGTTCTTGGCTGAGAACGGCTCCACATGCGATCTTGCTTGCATCAGTTGTGATACAGAATTTTGTATTAAAATCTGGATATTGGAGTATTTGTGGGCTTAATAATTTGTTTTTAAATTCTACATTTTTCCTAGATAATCTATTGATAAATTGTGCATGGTATGCAAAGTTTGGAATGAATCTACGGTAGTAATTTCAGAATGCTACAAATCTTTTGGCTTCATCGCCATTCTTGGGAGTCGGGTAATCTTGAATCGTTTTGAACTTGCTTTCGTCTGGTAAAATTCCTTTATTTGTGCATTTGTGTCCTAGAAAAGTAACTTCATGTCTGAAGAAAGAGCATTTGTCAGGGTGCAATTTTAAGTTATATTTTCGGCAGGTTTTAAAAACATCCCTTAAGTTTCTAATCATGTGACTTTCAGAGCACCCAATTACAAGTAGATCATCCATGTAAAGGAATGTTTGGGATGGTGATAGACCCGTGAATGCAAGGGACACCATTCTTTGAAACGAGTTTGGTGCAATTTTTAATCCTTATGGTAATCGCTTGAATCTGAATGAGACCTTATCTGTGGAAAATGATGTTATGTCCCGAGATTTCTCTTCTAATTCTACTTGATGAAATCCTGACATTAAGTCTAAACAAGAGAAATATTTAGCGCGTCCTAGCTGGTCAAGGATATCGTCCATTCTGGGTAGTCGGAATGTATCCGCTACTAGTTGTTTGTTAATTTTTCTATAATCAACTACCAATCTCCACCGTTTTTTCCTTGCTGCCAGATAGCGACTTTTTAGAAACCAATAAAATCATACTATTGAACCCAGACATTTATGGTTCAATAATATCATCATTGATCAATTTGTCCACTTGTTTATTGAGATCGTTTTTTGACTGTGTGCTATCCTGTAGTTTTTGGTGTAGACTGGTGTTGTGTCTTTGAGTCTTAATTTTTGTTTATAGAAATTGTTGGAGGATATTTGTTCAGATTCTATTGCGAATACATCATCAAATTCTGAGCTTAATTTATGAGAGGCTTTCGCGAAGTCGGGAAAATGGGGTGCTAGTTTGTTCATTATTGTGGATTTATGTTTTGAATCATGTCTATTTTTAAGATTTCATAATCGGACAGTTATTCATTTAATAGGTTTATATTTGTAATTTGCACCTCTGTGTTGTTAGTATTTAATATGCGGACATATGGGTTAGTCTTAGAAGCAATAGTGTTTGCGACGAATACCCCCGGGTGTAATTCTTGATTAGGGTTAAAGATGTTATTATTGTTTTTCTGTTCTAGGTGGGATATGGAATACATGTGTGTTTTGACTGATCCCTATATTGATTATAATTTTATATCTTGATTTATATGGATCAATTATCAATTTGTTGGTGGAATAATTGAGTGTGCAATTGAATTTTTTTATAAAGTCAAGCCCCAGGATTCCGTCACATTTGCTATTACTTGGAAGGTGTGTTCCGTTGAGAGGTTGCTGATCTTTAGTTTGGTTTCACCTATTGTAAATAGGACGTCTTTGCCTATTCCACTAAGTTTTGTCCGTCTTTGTATGTCAACTGTATTGTCTTTTCTTAATATTTTTTGTTTTATTAGTGATACATCAGCTCCTGTGTCTAATAGTAATTTTATTGTCCCTACATCGTCAAAGTTTAAAGTTATGTAGCTATTAAGGTTGCAATTTAAACTATATATTTTATTTGTTGTTTTTTACACCAGAGGACTTTCGGAGTTTTCCGAATTTTCTTCTACATTTGTAAATCTGACATTATTATTTTGTTGTGTTTTAGGAGGATAATTAGTTTTTGTACTTCTATTGTTCTATTGATTATAATTATTACTATAGTTATTGTAATTCCTAGTATTGTTATAGTTAGTATTATCATTTGGGTTTCTATTTTGGTAATTATTATTATAATTTCTATTATTATTATAAGAGTTCCTATTTGTGTAATTGTTTCTTTTAGTATAAAGCACGCTGTGATCCTGTTCTATATTTGTAGATGTATTTACAAATTTAGCTACAACATCATTCATTTCACTAAAATTGCCTGCTTCTATTATTGTTCTGACCTTTTCGTTATCGCAGTTCCTTATAATTGATTTCACTGCTGTTTGAGTTGCATATTTCTTTGCTGTTTCAGGGTTTACGTTGTCTGTTATGAATGCGCGTTTGAATGATTTAGTGAGATTTTCTATGTCTGACATAAATAAATTTGCGTTCTTGCCATTTTGTTTTAAATTCATTAATCTTGCCTCTGCTACCTGAACTGTTTCACCCTTAATTTCTTTCTTTAATGTTTGGATTATACCATTTATAGTGTTTTCATTAGTAACTAGTAGTCTAACGTCCCCTTTTAGTTTTGTTTTTATGACTTTAATAGCTGTTTCTTCATGTTCTGCTTTTATTTCATTGATTAATTCTAGTGAATCTATGAAACTTTGAATTGTTTCTACTCCACCATCATACTCCTGAATCAGCTTAGAAGCTGTATTAAGAAATTCAATCTTTGTTTGCACCATCTTTGGTTTTGTATTATCTTGAATGTCTTCTGGGTTATCTTTTACACCTGATATATCTTGAATGTCTTCTGGGTTATCTTTTACAGCTGGTTCTTCTGTGTCTTTTGCTACTAGAGGTTCAAAAGTTGCTTCTAGATTCTAATCTACCGGTATTGTGAATTTTATATTATGTTTTGTTGCTATACTTATTAGTTGTTTATTTAAACTGTATATTAGCTCAGTGAAGATTTTACTGCTTGATTCATTGCATATGTCTGTACTGCTACTCTTTATTCTATTGTAACTCTCGAAGATAGTTTCAAGGTGCTTATTAATGGTTTAAGGGTGTATATAAATTGTTTTATTTAGGCACTTGTATGCTTTCTGAAATTTTTCTTTCAATATTTCTATGTTCTGGTCCATTGAAATTTTGTTATTTTTTGGGCCAGCAGGGCCGCTCGCTTCCTCCTAAGTCTGACGAGAAGGCCACCTCGCCGCTTTATCTGGGTAATGGTCCTAGTCATCGGTATTTGAGCCTGCTTCCTTTTTTTACTTTGCTTTTTTTTGTATGGCAAGGATTTTTTTTTCTTCGTGCCTTTTATTTGTTGCCAATGTTAGGCAGGATCGCCATGAAGTAGGCGAAGGCAAGGTTTGACTTGAAGTGCTTTATTGGGGCCGCAAGCCCGGTATTTATAGGAGAACATTTACATTGGTCTTATGGCTAGTGTCCTTAACGGTACTTAAAGCTAGACATTATGCTTAGGCTCTAATTACTTATAATCTATCCCTAAAAGTATGTGGTCTAAATAGGAATTCCTAAAAGTATACTACAGTATATTAAATACCATGCAATGGGAACAATGAAGAAAACTGTAATAAAATGTATATAGGGACAACCAAATCGAGGCTAAAAACTAGACTATCACAACATAGATCTGATTATAAACTTCGTCAACACTCAAATATACAAAAAACGGCAATTATGGCCCACTGTGACGCCAGTGGACATTCCCCAAATTTTGACGAAGTAAGCATAATAGACCAAGAACAACATTACAACAAACGTTACACTTTGGAGATGCTGCACATAATAAATACCCCGACAAATATAAGACTTAATTATAAGGTAGATACAGACAAATGCGAGCATTTATACAGGCATTTATTAGGGACAAGTCCGTGTGAAGCTCCACGTCACAGTGTGCGGACGTGTAAAAATAAGTATGTGTTTCTTGTTGTTAAATTATGTTATGTTAAAGTTAATCACAATTAAATGTTTTTATAGTTGCCCTGAAGACGACCACCGATGAGTGGTCGAAATATATCGGAAAGGAATAACAAACTATTATTATTTTGTTTTATTCACTCATAAAATTTGACCTCGAGCTGGCAAAACATACATACATCTAACAATAAAAGGTCGCAAAAAATCAACAATTAACTTGAACGGAAGGCACGCCAAAAGCATATTCCAACACCATGGCTTATGCAGAAATTAAGTCCAATTATGACAAATATAAGACGGTGATTAACAAGTACCAATCAACAACAAAAAAATCAGTAAAATTTAAGTCTAGCATAAAATTTCTCTCAAAATGTAGGAAATCAAAATTAGTCCCAAAATTTATCAGCAATAACTCAAAATACATTAGGATTTTCACAAAAGATACTGACACATATTCGGACATTAACAAAATATTAGAAAGACATACTCATAATTTTCACACAAAGATATTAAGCTTATTATTAAAACATAAACATAACATACTAGCCAGACAAAACAAAGAGAAGAAATAAGCAACAAAAAAGTTACAACAACAGCTGGACGAAAATGATTTTCAAATATTCATGAAGTGTGAGAGCACGTTAGCCGAAAAATTATCAACAACTTTGAAGAGACATCACGAATCCAAACATGAGAGACTACGAAAACAACGGAACAGCGTTCTCTTGAACAAGAACAACAACAACACAAACGATTGGTTTGTAAATAAGACGAATATAGAATTTCCTACCGACGTAAAAGCGTTACTGGCGAAAGGCCCTAAGTTCGCAATCCCAGTGGAGAAGAGAAAATTCCCCCTCTTTAAATATATAGCAGATGGAGAGGCGCTAGACAAAGAGAAACAAGAGGAAGCACGCACAGAATTCTATTTATTAATAAAAGACCACAAAACATCTAACAAAGAAGACGCAGCTGATCGTGCAATACTTGACACAGTGGAACAAACAAGGAAATTTCTTAGACAGAATGATGACATATTAATTTTAACTTCAGATAAAGGGAATAAGACCTATAAGAATAATAAGTATTACAAAAAAAAAGGATAGTATACTTAACGATTTAAATAAAAAACTTTAAGGAAGGACCCAACCACTAGACTACAGACCAGAAAAAACGAATTGGTGGAAAAATTATACAAACATGAACTTATTTCACGGACCAAATGAAATAAGCTTATAACAAACACATCAATTCCACCAAGAATATATATATATTACCCGATCCTTATCAAATTTGGCACAGTCATTAACAGATATATTAAACTAACAAATGTTCAATTTGAAAGCAATCGCGTCAAAAGTAACAAAGTTATTGACAAAAGTCACTGTTTTCGAAAGATCGTTCCTATGAGAGCTATATGATATAGTCACCCGATCTTGATCAAATTTGGCATAGTCGTTTATATGTGTAATTAACTCACCAATATTAAATTTCATGACAATAGCTCAGAAAATAACGAAGTTATTAAGAAAAGTCACTGTTTGTGACTTTGTCATTTGTATGGGAGCTATATGATACAGTGATCCGATCCGGCTGAATCCGAGATATACATCGCCTGCAGTATATACAAGCCTACATGCAAAATTTCAACATACAATGTAGAGAACGCCTCAGAATTTAAGACAAGGATTTATGACACATTTATTTGCGACGATGAAAGATTGATTACATTTGATGTAATCTTACTTTTTCCAAGTATTTCAATAGAATTGGCACTTGACACTATTAGAGAAAAGTGGATAAAAATAAAAACGCACACTAACATTTCAAAATTAACGTCCATGGAAATAGGACGTTTTTGTATACAAGAGAACAGATATTTTAAATACAAGGACAACATATACACACAACTAAAAGGAATGCCTATGGGCTCACCAGCATCACCAATAATAGCCGATATAATTATGGAAGAACTCTTAGACAAAATGATGAAAACACTACAGCGACCTCCTAGAGTTAAAACGAAATATGTAGATGACCTTTTTGCCATAATTAAAGATGAGATCCAAAACACACTTGACAACCTAAATTCATTTGACAGAAACATAAAGTTTACAATAGAGTTAGAAAATGACAATTTGACATATCTAGACGCATCAATACATAGACGAGGAAAAGAGCTAAAATTAAAATGATACAAAAAACCAACAGCATCAGGACGAATCATCAACTTCAACTCGAAACATACGAAGTCGATGATAAGGAATACAGCAAGAGGTTGTATACAACGGATGCTCAACATATGGGACCCAATTTTTCACGAAGAAACGAAGGAAGAAATACGACAAATTTTAAAGGATAATGACTTTCCAAACCACACCATAAGGTCTTTACTTCAATCCAACAATAAGAAAACCAATACAGAGATTTCGACAAAACGCTTTATGTCCGTCACATATGTCCCACAACTGTCGGAAAGATTGGCAAACTCGGATTGCTATGACACAGAACAAACACAGATAGCACATAAACCCAACAACACGTTTCGGAGTATTTTCAACAGGACAAAAAGCAAGATTGATACAATGGACAAGAGTAACGTAGTATATTAAATACCGTGCAACGGGACCAATGTAGAAAATTGTGATAAAATCTACATAGGGACAACCAAATCGAGGCTAAAACTAAACTAGACTATCTCAACATAGATCTGACTATAAACTTCGTCAACACTCCAATATACAAAAAACGGCACTTATGGCCCACTGTGACGCCAGTGGACATTTCCAAAATTTTGACGAAGTAAACATAATAGACCAAGAACAACATTACAACAAACGTTACACTTTGGAGATGCTGCACATAATAAATACCCCGACAAATATAAGACTTAATTATAAGGTATATACAAACAACTGCGCGCATTTAAGTAGGTGTTTCTTGTTGTTAAATTATGTTATGTTAAAGTTAATCACAATTAAATGTTTTTATAGTTGCCCTGAAGACGACCACCGATGAGTGGTCAAATATATCGGAAAGGAATAACAAACTATTATTATTTTGTTTTATTCACCCAAAAAATTTGACCACGAGCTGGCAAAACATACATCTAACAATAAAAGGTCGCAAAAAATCAACAATTAACTTGAACGGAAGGCACGCCAAAAGCATATTCCAACACCATGGCTTATGCAGAAATTAAGTCCCATTATAACAAATATAAGACGGTGATTAACAAGTACCAATCAACAACAAAAAATCAGTAAAATTTCAGTCTAGCATAAAATTTCTCTTAAAATGTAGGAAATCAAAATTAGTCCCAATATTTATCAGCAATGACTCAAAATACAATAGGATTTTCACAAAAGATACTGACACATATTCGGACATTAACAAAATATTAGAAAGACATACTCATAATTTAAACACAAAGATATTAAGCTTATTATTAAAACATAAACATAACATACTAGCCAGACAAAACAAAGAGAAGATAAAAGCAACAAAAAAGTTACAAGAACAGCTGGACGAAAATGATTTTAAAACATTCATGAAGAGTGAGAGTACGATAGCCGAAAAAGTATCAACAACTTTGAAGAGACATCACGAATCCAAACATGAGAGACTACGAAAACAACGGAACAGCGTTCTCTTGAACAAGAACAACAACAACACAAACGGTCATACTGAGGAGGGTGACGAAGGGTTCTCCTGTAAATCGCCATATTCAATCCAGTACGAGCATCTAACCCGAACACCCGTTCTTTCATTGCGTTTTTTTCTTTCGATATTATACCTTTTTTCAACCCGAAACATTCTCGTGTGTGTCGGGACATCTTGTAACATAAATAGAATAAACCAGAATTAATCTTAAACGAAGTTCTCGCGCGTTTTAATGGCATTACACACTCACCAGACCCCTGAAGAAATTGGCACCCGCCAACCACTTGCGTCTTATTTGGAGCCTTCCGCCCCTCCACGAACATTCGTCCTTCGAGCCGGATATCCTTCCGCTATTCCAGCTTGCATCGGCGGAATTCCTGATAAATCTCAGTATCTATATATATAAAATTCTCGAGTGTGTAGTGTTTGTTACCAAACTACTCCGAAACGGCTCGACCGATTCTCACGAAATTTTTTATGCAGATCGTGTAGGACTGAGAATAGGCCAACATCTATTTTTTATACCCAAATAATAAGGAGCTCACGATTAAAACTGACTAACTGTGCTGGACATATGAACTACCCTGTGTTTTATACGAGTGAAATTAGACACACGGCCTACTTGATAAGAGATGAAATTCAACAAAAATAATTTAAATCTTCCAATCGAAACAGGCCGTGAAAAACCATATACAACGTTGAGACTTTCTAGATTTCAGTAAGGTGATGTACACTGTTGAGTTCACACGGCTTCGCTTGGGGATTTCCGTATACAAAAATTAAATTTTCCAGTTTTTTTTCGGAACAAACAGTTGAAATTTTCTTTTAACTTCAGGACAAGCGTTCTGTCGCTGTCGCCGAGTGTGTTTCGGTGGAAGGCGCGCACAAGAATTGTGCGTCTCGAGTTCAGTCGTTGTTACAACTCGAGTGCGACCGAACTCGCTGCGCTAATTATTGATCAAGAAAATAATACACGTTAACACCAATCAGTTTTCCAACTTGATTTATTACAACAATGCCACGAACACGCAGGGGGGCTAATTTGAGTCGTCAAACAAACAGATCTAGAGGCATGCAAGATAGAAGAGCAATAAGATCAGATGCAGAAAGGCAACAAAGTAATGCAGATATCCGTGTAAGAATGGCGCAGTTACGTGCATCACGAGATGAGCGAAACCAACAAAGACAATTGGAACGAAGAGAAGCGCGCAGATTCGTAGCCAACAGACGTAGAGGGATTGACCAACATCAACAAGTACTTCGAGCATTTACATCACATTCATTTCTTCGACTAGCATTTCAGTATGAGCCTGATGTTGAATATTACGCTCATTCCAAAGTGGTAATTGGTACATTGGACAAGGAATGCCCGCACTGTCAAGCCCTTAAATTTAAAAATGAGCCAATTGGGATGTGTTGCTCATCAGGAAAAGTGAAACTTCCAGAAATTGAAACACCGCCGGAACCATTGCGCGGCCTCCTTATTGGTACTAATCCAAATTCTTCGCTGTTCTTGCGTTCAATTCGGCAATTCACTTCATGTTTTCAAATGACAAATCACCTCAATTCACCATTTGCAACGCGCATTGTCAGCGAGCTGGACGCTCTGTTAAATGAGCACAACGAATTGTTGAAATTATTCAAATCACATATGCATAAGCTACAAAGTGACAATCACGATATTTTCATCAATCCTGATAGAACACCAGCTGGAGGGCATATACGTCGATTCAATGCACCTGTTGTTGACGACGTGGCTGGAATCATGGTTGGCGACCATACAGCTACGCGACAAATCGTGATTCGAAGAAGAAATAATTCTCTTCAGTCCATTCCTGATACCCATCGTTTATATGATGCTCTCCAATATCCACTCATTTTTTGGAACGGCACTTATGGCCCACTGTGACGCCAGTGGACATTTCCAAAATTTTGACGAAGTAAACATAATAGACCAAGAACAACATTACAACAAACGTTACACTTTGGAGATGCTGCACATAATAAATACCCCGACAAATATAAGACTTAATTATAAAGTATATACAAACAACTGCGCGCATTTATACAGGCATTTATTAGGGACAAGTCCGTGTGTAGCTCCACGTCACAGTGTGCGGACGTGTAAAACTAAGTAGGTGTTTCTTGTTGAATTATGTTATGTTAAAGTTAATCACAATTAAATGTTTTTATAGTTGCCCTGAAGACGACCACCGATGAGTGGTCGAAATATATCGAAAAGGAATAACAAACTATTATTATTTTGTTTTATTCACCCAAAAAATTTGACCTCGAGCTGGCAAAACATACATCTAACAATAAAAGGTCGCAAAAAATCAACAATTAACTTGAACGGAAGGCACGCCAAAAGCATATTCCAACACCATGGCTTATGCAGAAATTAAGTCCCATTATAACAAATATAAGACGGTGATAAACAAGTACCAATCAACAACAAACCAATCAGTAAAATTTAAGTCTAGCATAAAATTTCTCTTAAAATGTAGGAAACAAAATTAGTCCCAATATTTATCAGCAATGACTCAAAATACAATAGGATTTTCACAAAAGATACTGACACATATTCGGACATTAACAAAATATTAAAAAGACATACTCATAATTTTCACACAAAGATATTGAGCTTATTATTAAAACATAAACATAACATACTAGCCAGACAAAACAAAGAGAAGAAAAAAGCAACAAAAAAGTTACAAGAACAGCTGGACGAAAATGATTTTAAAACATTCATGAAGAGCGAGAGTACGATAGCCGAAAAATTATCAACAACTTTGAAGAGACATCACGAATCCAAACATGAGAGACTACGAAAACAACGGAACAGCGTTCTCTTGAACATGAACAACAACAACACAAACGGTCATACTGAGGAGGGTGACGAAGGGTTCTCCTGTAAATCGCCATATTCAATCCAGTACGAGCATCTAACCCGAACACCCGTTCTTTCATTGCGTTTTTTTCTTTCGATATTATACCTTTTTTCAACCCGAAACATTCTCGTGTGTGTCGGGACATCTTGTAACATAAATAGAATAAACCAGAATTAATCTTAAACGAAGTTCTCGCGCGTTTTAATTGCATTACTCACTCACCAGACCCTGAAGAAATTGGCACCCGCCAACCAATTGCGTCTTATTTGGATCCTTCCGCCCCTCCACGAACATTGGTCCTTCGAGCCGGATATCCTTCCGCTATTCCAGCTTGCATCGGCGGAATTCCTGATAAATCTCAGTATATCTCAATAATTTTCTTATTAAAAATCTCATTCACATTATATCCCATTACAAACTTATAAAAGTGTGAGGTTTCCCGCTTTTCCTTAGCGACCTACACATTTCTGTATACTTGTATATGCATACCTGACCTGTTCCAAGGGTTACATGGTATTTCCCGATCATTTTTGTGTTTATGAAGTGCATTTTTTTTCCATTCTTCGAAATTCTGATTGTCCAAAAGTCCAATTGCATAGCAATACATATGTATGTATATACACACATATACATACATACATACATGTAAAAACAGCTGTTTTCTAACCTGCAAGTAGAGTTGTTTAATAATCGAGAATGAATTTATAAAGTACCACTTACCTTTACTTAAAGTGTAAAGCCCACTTCACGGGCTGATCATTAGTCCATCGGCATAAATTATTTATGTCAAATAATTTTTAAATCCATACATACATATGTATGTACATACAATTGTAATAATTTTCTCCGCGGTAAGCACACTCATACGTACATACATACATATGTCCACATACTATTTGAATTCACCCACACAAAATTAATTGCAGCCACTCCGATTGGCTTTCCGCAATTTAATAATTCGAAACCTACATAATTAAAGCAGGAAATCGTGATCTTCGTTAAACAATTTACAATTAATTAAATTCACAAAACATAAAAAAACGGCAGAACAGCTGACTCCCGATCAGTGCTGACACTCAAGTCTTATCAGTTCTGACACTTGAGCCAAGCCGTGACTCGGTCACGACATCCATATTTTCCTTCGTGATTTTCGTTTTATGCAAAAATATTTCAATCGACTGATTGAATTTAATTCGCAAAATATTTTCTAAAGAAAAATAAGTACATTTTATTTATATGGAATTAATATTTTGGCTTGTCTTGGTGTATTTTGATCTTTTCCTCACAGATCCATGAAATTGATCTTGTCCGTTTAATGAATTAATTCCGAGTTTTTTTTCTTTATTGAAAAGTTATCGGCACTCCCAATCCTACTGATCTCAATTTTTCCATATTTTTAAATACTGTTATAAATTTCAACATTTTTCCACATTCTATAAATTTTAATATCCAAGTGATTATATATCCTTATAATTATTCACACAACTGCGAGAAAAATTATAAATCCTTCAAATTTCATTTACGCGATCTATGTTTATTCATTGTATTCATTAAAAAGAGGAGACATTTCTCCTTCTTACTCCTCCTCTATCCTCCTCCTCTGTCCACTTACAGCTTCGTTTCGATCTCCTCGCTTGAGAGCTCTAATTCCACGTTTGTTTCCATTCGATTCGTAATAGCTCAGAGAACACTCTACGATGTCTCTTTCCGACTTTGTTGCCGTGTGCAAGGCATTAACGGCGTTCGAGGATCGCGAGGACCAGGATTTAGCTGACGATGTGCCACTCGTCTCTATTAAAATACACTTAGACCAGCTTAAGTCACTTTGGGCAAAGGTCGAGGCAGAGTTTTCACGATGCTATAAAGCCTTGACGGCTCAAAAAAGCGAAGATAGTCCGAAGCACATAGCTACAATTAAAGCTAAACATGAATATTGTTATATGGTATATGTCAGGGCCCGGCACAAAGAGAGCGCTAAAAAAATTTATTTGTATGTGTGCACTAGCTTGTATGCGTATGTTGCTTTACACTGCGCAAAATTAAACTTCATCAAATTCTGCCTCAAATCAAGAAAACGAGTGCAGCAAATAATCTTATGCAAGAAAAAGATAGAGAAAACAAAGCAGCGATCAATTTTTTCATGTGTGTTCTCTCAACAAAGCGATATAGATCTGCTTGCGTCGAAATGCTGAGGGAAACTAAATCAACCCTCATGCTCTGTGTGAGGACTTCGGCAGCCGTTCGATTACACGCATACGAGGTGCCGAACGTGTTCGTCCCCCGGGGGATATGAGTGCCGGGCTCTGGTATATGTGCGAGGCGAGACTTTGTTTGGAGAGCAAATCGAGCAGTTGTCCGCGAAAATGGTCCCCCACCAGTCAGGCTCACCGTCGATTCCACCCATCAAAGCCACATAGTTCCCCTGTGCGAAGTCGAAATCTTTAACGGAGACAGCCTGGCTTGGCCTACATTCCGTGATTTGTTTACCGCGATTTTTATCCATAATCCAAGCCTAACACAAGTGGAGAAACGCGATACGAAAATAATTGATTATTGATTATGAGCCAAGCCAAGCAGCTTCTACAGATCCCAGCTGTAACACTAGAGTCTGGCAAAGCGTTGAGAGAACTGCAGACCTCAATTCAAGGTTGCTTAACCGGTCTTGAGCGTTCCGGAGCTCGTACAGACAATTGGGATATCCTTCTTATAGCAATCTGTACGAGCAAAATGCCCAAATCCACCCTTCTGTTGTGGGAACAGTCCGTTCCAAATAAGACCGCCGTCTCATCCTGGGACGACCTGAATCGATTCCTAACTGATCGCCACCGTGTACTAGAGGCCACAGATGTCCTTTAACCAAGCTCTAGCGGTCAGACCTTTTCATCCGTAAGCCGAAAACCTACGGCACGAGCTCAGGCCTTTTCCGCTCAAGTGCAAGAGAGCTCAGCACCTGATGCTTGTATAATTCCGAATCCTGCGTCCTCCGATTCTTCCAGCAGCCCTCATGTAAACGTGGGAAGTTACTTTGCCTCCACTCGCAACACTGGCCTCCTGGGTACTGCGAGGGTAACTATTCATCATTGTGGCCAGCAGTTTCAAATCCGCGCTTTGATTGATATGGGATCCAAAGCGTCCTTTATTTCGCAAAGAATGTTTGAATTGATTAATCCTCCAAGCTGCAAAGTATCAACTAGCATTCGCGACATTGGGCAATGCGATGCTGGTAGCGCCGACAAAGTGTGCCGCTTACAGATTTCTCCTCCTGACGAACCGCTGCGACGGTTCCAAGCAGTCGCCGTGGTGCTGCCTAGTGTAGCTAAAGCACTTCCGTCCCGCGCCGTCCCGAATAAGGTGAAGCAGGATTCGCTTGACCTTCCGCTCGCTGATCCGCAATTTCACCAAAGAGATCCTGTGGATTTGGTGCTTGGAGCCGAGCTCCTTCCCACTATCCTTGGGGAACGAATCATCAAGAATGTTGGTGATTCTTTCGTGGGGATCGATACGATGTTCGGATGGGTTCTCTCGGTCCACCTCCTCCATCAGTCTGAAGATGTCTCTAAGGACAGCAGCACCATCCGATTTAGAACGCAGTTCCAATTACTTCACGTACCGCGTTTGTCAAGAAGTACACGCGCTCCGTCTGTGCCGACAGTTTCGAGGCACATCGACAGCTCAGTCGCCTATAACCAACCCAAAGAGCAAAGACCCGAAAGGCACCCGCCTTTCATTCGGACTTCTATCCAGAGGTCATCAGCCATCGTGCCGCCTACTCCATCTGCATCCAAAGTTCCCCCTCCATCTCCACACGTGTCTTGGCGATCCAGAACGCTGCCAACCCCCTTATACTTATCTTTCCTACTATCTGCTGGGGTGTTCCATCTGCAGTATTTACTTTATTTGACATTGGCCTAATATTCTGTTTTACAGCCAATAATTCTTTGGCAAAATTGCCACCGACGCAACTTATACTAGCCCCAGTATCCATGAGGCCACTTATTAATCTATTGAATAACTTTACTTCTGCATAAGGACGGATATCAAAAACATTGCCGACTACCGCCGAGGCTATTAGCTTTCGCTCCTTTTTAACACTCCATTAAAAGCCTTCCTTCGCTCTCTTGAACGAGTCTTTGACCAATAAATTCCTAATCTAGGTGACTCTACTGGTTCCGTTTCTGAATATTTAGATATTTCTAGCGATTTCTCATCAGAGATATGCGTAATTTCGGGCAAATATTCTTCTAACCCATGTGTTTCCTCCAATCTGTATTGCTGGCCCTCGAGATCATCTGTCTGCGTGCACTTCTCCGAAGTGCACGACCTGCCGTGTTTTTTGAATGATCATTACAATGGGTACAAGATGGTTTATACGTGTTTGGCTTCTCACAGCCATAGCAAAACACTCGCCGTTCTGCTACACACTCTTGACCTGCCGTATCACAGTTCCAACAAACCAAGTTAACTGCTTCCACCACTGGCACCTCATTTTTTGCCTCGGACTCTTCTTCTGTTTGAATGCTCACTGCATTTACCACTCTTCTAGGCATGGGTCTTGGTGGTACACTCAATGGTTTCCGTACTGTCTGCATAAAGGTTTCTCTAGTACGCACTAACTGCCTTACCTTAGATACTGAAGCAATGGACTAATATAATAACTCATGCTTATATATCCTTATAATTATTCACACAACTGCTAGAAAAATTATAAATCATTCTAATTTCATTTACGCGATCTATGTTTATTCATTGTGTTCATTAAATAGAGGAGACATTTCTCCTTCTTACTCCTCCTCTATCCTCCTCCTCTGTCCACTTACAGCTTCGTTTCGATCTCCTCGCTTGAGAGCTCTAATCCCACGTTTGTTTCCATTCGATTCGTAATAGCTCAGAGAACACTCTACGATGTCTCTTTCCGACTTTGTTGCCGTGTGCAAGGCATTAACGGCGTTCGAGGATGCGAGGACCAGGATTTAGCTGACGATGTGCCACTCGTCTCTATTAAAATACACTTAGACCAGCTTAAGTCACTTTGGGCAAAGGTCGAGGCAGAGTTTTCACGATGCTATAAAGCCTTGACGGCTCAAAAAAGCAAAGATAGTCCGAAGCACATAGCTACAATTAAAGCTAAATATGAATATTGTTATATGGTATATGTGCGAGGCGGGACTTTGTTTGGAGAGCAAATCGAGCAGTTGTCGGCGAAAATGGTCCCCCACCAGTCAGGCTCTCCGTCGATTCCACCCATCAAAGCCACATAGTTCCCCTGTGCGAAGTCGAAATCTTTAACGGAGACAGCCTGGCTTGGCCTACATTCCGTGATTTGTTTACCGCGATTTTTATCCATAATCCAAGCCTAACACAAGTGGAGAAACGCGATACGAAAATAATTGATTATTGATTATGAGCCAAGCCAAGCAGCTTCTACAGATCCCAGCTGTAACACTAGAGTCTGGCAAAGCGTTGAGAGAACTGCAGACCTCAACTCAAGATTTGCTTAACCGGTCTTGAGCGTTCCGGAGCTCGTACAGACAATTAGGATATCCTTCTTATAGCAATCTTTACGAGCAAAATGCCCAAATCCACCCTTCTGTTGTGGGAACAGTCCGTTCCAAATAAGACCGCCGTCTCATCCTGGGTCGACCTGAATCGATTCCTAACTGATCGCCACCGTGTACTAGAGGCCACAGATGTCCTTCAACCCGAAACTAGTTAGTTTTGGGTTTTAATTTTTTTTTTTGCTTTTTTAATAATTATTTTTGTTTAATAGCGAAATAGGTCTTTTGATGATTTGTAATTGGAAACATTTTTTATGTATATTGAAATTATTGTAGATGCAAATTATTATTATTATCTATTATTAACTTGTACGCTTAAGGTAATACCAGCTATACGCACGCCATTATGTACTGTATTTTTTAGGCAAGTTTAAAATATGATAAAGCGGATGCAAAACTTCTTAACGCTTATAGAAGAAAATCGAGAAATTTCATCAAAAGAAGACTGCACTAAAGTAAAATCACCGTCAAAGACGGGGCAATTCCACTTGTCATCTCTGATATTGAAGGGAATGCTCAAGTATGCATGGTTCGCTTCAGATTAGAAAGTGGTTTTCCAAAATTTTTATTTCGTTTGTTTCCTTAAAATTGGTTTAAAGTTGGTATGTTTTTGCACAAAAGCATTATTTAAACATGTTCATAGTCTTGAGAAAATATACATACGGGTATCATGTTTTTATGATTTATATCACAACAAAAAATGTGAAGGCAGAAGTTAATTCGTCTATTTTGCGTCTATATTATTTTAATGTTTTTGTAAAGGCATAAAAAATGAATCCAATCAAAAATCATCAAAAGACCTATAACGTAATTAGACAAAAAAAATTATTCAAAAAGCAAAAAAAATGAAAACCCAAAACTAACTAGTTTCGGGCGGGGGTTGAACCAGAGTTCCGTCGATTTTAGGCAGGACCTCTACCCCTTACACCGTCGAGCTGCTTGTTGATCACTCGGCGTTTTACTTATAAGTCACCAAAGCTATAACTTTAAAGCCGATTTGTTAGGAAAATATAGAATAGTGCGCCGAAATATTTCACACAGCTTCAAATGACGGGGTATTCTACAACATATCCAAAATTCATCCAAATCGGTGATTCGCATACCTGAAGTTCCCCTTGTTAGCTTTTCGTCCCAATCAGACTGGCTTGGACTTACGTAAGCCTTCACTGAGCATACGCAGCCGTATCTGTTTATAAACTCTTTAACTTCTGAGACTAGATTTGGCCAGTAATAGAAGCGCCTGAGTTTTTCCAATGTCTTATTAATACCGCAGTGGGCCGCTAGTGGGCTTTCGTGAGCCAATTTCAACAACTGCGCCACTAATCCCTTGGGAATCCATAGTTTCCAGCACTAATCATCTGCTAACTTCTCCCCAGGAAAATGCTCACTACGCCGGTAAACTAAATTGCCCATTACTTTCACGTCAGGTACTGACTGGGGGTTTTTTCGACCTTCGCCTTTAGCTTAACATATTTGGGACTTAGAAAATGCACCGAATTGAGATCGATTCCTAAATCACTATCTAATACCGCTAAATCAGGAGTAAAAACTCTGGAAAAAGCGTCTGGCACCACATTTTGACTACCTTTACGATGTGAAATGGTAAAATTAAATCCCTGAAGTTTCAAAGACCATCTGGCCAACCTAGAACTCAAGTCTTATTGACTCATTAACCACTTTAAAGAAGCATGGTCGGTTATGATAGAAAATTCTTGACCCTGCAAGTAGGCCCTATATTTTTTTACTGCTAACACGGCTGCCATACACTCTTTCTCTGTAACTGAGTAGTTTCTTTGTGCCTGGTTCAGTTTTTTTGACATAAACACAATGGGTACTTCGTCCTTATCCTCTGTTAACTGGGTTAACACCGCGCCAACTCCCGTATGACTGGCGTCACAGTTTATGGAGAAAGGTTTTCTAAAATCGGGACTATGTAAAACTGGTGCCTGGCTTAAAAGTGTTTTCAAGTCCTCAAATGCTGACTGAGCTTCTGATGTCCATATTGTAGTAGGATAACTAGTTTAAACTATAACGAACACCGATAAGTATGCTGGAATTGCCAACACTGTTGTGGCAGAACAGTATGCACGTTAATTAACACTAAGCAATGACAAGAGAGACAGACAGACGAACGGAGAGAGAGAGTCATTCAATGGGCTACGATCAGAGAGGACAGACGTATAATAAAAAGCTGTTAATAAGCCTGTGATTTAAAATATAGATACATAATAAATAAAGAACATATTTGCTACTACAAATTCAGAAGTGGTTCGAGATTTACGCCATGGATGAAGTGAACATTAATAGTTTTCGCACGGTTCAATTAAAAAATTGGTTAGCCGTCTTGGGACTGCCGACAACAGGCAGCAAAGCTGATTTAGTGGCGCGAATTAACCAGGTCCCGTTAATGGGCCGAGGCTGTGCACCGGCGGTAACTGATGACAGTGACCCAGAATCGGAGGAAGGGCAAGTTAATCCAATGATACAAAGCTGCCAAAACGGAGATCTAGATGCCAACAACAGTATCAACGAAGACCCAGATTTGCAGCAACAAAATTTGCCAGACGAGAGAGGTGACGCCGCAGCGACAAATTTCGGAAATTTTAACGGAATGCTCAATATAATAAGAAAGCTGGAAGCAGAAGTCAAGGCCAACAGCGAGCGTCTTCAAGCACAAGCGCGACACGACGGCGCTGCCGAAGTTGGCGCCAGAAGCCCAGACATTGCCGACAGCGACAACAGAGGCGCGCAGATAAACGATGAGCAACAAAAGGGGTCGTTTGCGCTAGCGAAAGAAATCGCTGTTGACTTCGATGGACAAGACTGTGCAAGCAAGTGGATCGGACAATTGAAGAGCATTGCGCAGGTTTTCGAGTTGAACGAGACTTGTGTGCGCATGTTGTTTGTGGCAAAACTAAAGGGTGCTGCAAAACGTTGGATTCAAGCGAACCCAACTCGTTTGATCGAACCGTTCGAACAGCTGTGCGAACATTTAATTTTGTCGTTTGGTCAAACATGTTCGAAGGCAACCTTGCGACGAAATTTCGAGCAGCGGATGTGGCAACGCCAGGAAAAGTTTGCCACTTATTTCGAAGCGAAGATGACTTTAGCAGAAAATATAAATTTGGATACAGAGGAGCTATTGGAGCATCTGATTGAAGGCATCTCGTCAGATATTTTGCGTGATCAGGCACGCATACGATGTTTTACGGATCCGATGGAGTTGCTTAAGGCGTTTACCAATATCCAGTTGCCGAATGTGAAATCGACAGCTGATTGGGTGAAACCACCAATCGTTAAGAAGAGCGCTGATGGAAAGGAATGGCGCTGTTATAATTGCAACGCGGTAAACCGAAGAGACCACCCGGTTCGTGTTATGGATGTGGCGTTGATGGTCACTTCATTGCCCAATGCCCAAAGAGAAAAGTGCGCCGAGGAGACGACGATGACTATGTAAGATATGTTAAGATTTACTTAAAGGGTTATACTAATTTACATATACACGCAGAATGCCTCATAGACTCAGGAAGCAGTACATCAATAATTAAAAAATCAAAGGTGCCGGCTGGAATTTGCCTACATCCTGTTTTGAAGTCATATTTTGGAGTAAATAAAAGTCCATTGAGAATACATGGCAAAATTTTCTGTTTCATAATTAAAAATAAAGTAAAAATTAATTTTGAGTTAATTGTGGTTGCTGAAGAGTCTATGAGTCAAGATGCAATATTGGGGCGAAATTTTTTGAAAGCTTGTGGCTTGCGTATAGATCTAAGTGCCTTGGACGGGATTGTAAAGTTGAGCCTGGTAAACGAAGAAATGTCAAACGATAATTGTAAAGTAGATAGAAGTCGATCGTTATGTCCTGTTGAAGATTGTGCTAAAGAGCGAAAGTTATGTAAAGAAATTGTTATGAATCGATCGTTAAGTACTGATGAAGAGATTGTTAAAGGCCAGAAATTATGTCAAGAAAGTGTTACGAGTCAATTGTTATGTACTTATCCAGACGAAGAGCAAGAGTTAGTTGATGATCAAGTGTTGATAGCTGAGAGTCGTGACTTATGTGAGGAGATTATTATGTTAGCTGATAGTAAAGAAAATGTAAAGAAGTCAGTTATGGTAGAAATTCACGATGATAACTTTGAGAGTGACATGATGAATATAGACGTAGGAGGCGAAGAAGAAATAGAATGTACATGTGGAGAAGAAATAGATTTTAGTACGAAAAGTCGGCTTATGAAAATATTTAAAGAGAATTATGTTGATGCTAAGAGTCCACAAGTCCCAATGGTTAGGAGCGAATTGAAGATTTGTCTAGAGAAGTCCAAACCGTTCAGTTGTTCACCTCGGAGACTGTCATACGAGGAGAAAGAATACCTTCAGAAAATGTTAGACGAGTACTTGAAAGAAGGAATAATTCGTGCTAGTGAGTCAGAATATGCCTCTCCAATTGTATTAGTGAAGAAAAAAACGGGAGGTTTGAGATTATGCATCGACTTTAGGAAATTAAATAAAATTATATTGAAAGATAATTACCCGTTGCCCTTAATAGATGATTTGCTAGATAAACTCGTTAATAAAACAGTTTTTACGAAGTTAGATTTGAAAAATGGGTACTTTCATGTCTTTATGAACGAGGATTCAGTAAGATATACGTCATTTGTTACGCCATTAGGTCAGTTCGAATTTTTACGAATGCCGATGGGGTTAAAAACTGCACCAGCTGTTTTCCAACGGTTTGTAAATAAAATTTTTGCTGATTTGATAAAAGAAAATAAGGTTATAGTCTATATGGACGATATTATGATAGCAAGTCTAGATATGGAGGAGCATCTAGAAGTTTTAAAAGAAGTTTTTGCAAGATTGGTACAAAATAAGTTACAATTACGGTTAGACAAGTGTGAATTTTTACAATCGAAAGTCAAATATTTAGGATTCAATATTTCAAGTGAAGGTATTAAAGCTGACGATAGTGGAATAGAAGCAGTTAAGAATTTCCCAACGCCAGAAAAGGTGCAGACGGTGCAAAGTTTTCTTGGGTTATGTTCATACTTCCGAAGATTTATTAAGGATTTTTCGATAATAGCTAAGCCATTGTACGACCTTCTTAGGAAGGATACTCCTTTTAAGTTTGGAAAGGCAGAGCTAGAGTGTTTTTTAACTCTTAAAGAGAAGTTAGTGCAAGCACCAGTATTAGCAATTTTTGATTATAAGCATGAGACAGAGTTGCATTGTGATGCAAGTGCACTTGGTTTCGGGGCTGCTCTAATGCAAAAGAAACTTGACGGTAAATTGCACCCGGTATTTTTTTTTTCTAAGCGATCAACGGAAACAGAATCAAAATACCACAGTTTCGAATTAGAAACTTTAGCAATTATTTATGCACTTCGCAGATTTAGAATTTATTTGCAAGGCAAACGGTTTAAGATATTAACCGACTGTAATTCGCTGACTCTCACATTAAATAGAATTGAACTAAATCCTAGAATTGCTAGATGGGCGTTGGAGTTGCAGAATTACGACTATGAATTAAGTCATAGAGCAGGAAAGAAAATGCAGCATGTGGATGCATTAAGTAGATGTATGGGAGTTATGGTTGTGGAATCTAATAGTTTCGAGGAAAACCTAATTATATGTCAAGCCAAAGATTCGGAAATTAAGAAAATTAGAAATCATTTAGAGAAAACAGAAGATAAAATGTTCGAAATGCGAAACGGTGTGGTGTTTAGAAAATCAAGAGATGGCAGGTTATTGTTTTATGTTCCTGAAGATATGGAGAATCAGGTTTTGCACAAATATCATAATGAACTTGGGCATATCGGCAGGGATAAGATGATAGATACGATTTCAAAAAGTTATTGGTTCAAAAACATTAAGGATAAATGCAGTAGTCACATCGAAAATTGTCTAAAATGTGTAGCTTTTTCCCCCAAATCAGGAAAAATAGAAGGACTATTGCATAGCATACCAAAAGGAGATAGGCCATTTGAGCTAATACATATAGATCATTACGGACCAGTAGCAGCAGGGAGAGCAAACAAACACATATTCGTTGTAGTGGACGGATTCACTAAGTTCGTTAGATTGTATACAACAAAGTCCACAAGCACGAAAGAAGCA
This sequence comes from Drosophila willistoni, assembly GCF_018902025.1. Taxonomy (NCBI): domain Eukaryota; kingdom Metazoa; phylum Arthropoda; class Insecta; order Diptera; family Drosophilidae; genus Drosophila; species Drosophila willistoni. The sequence continues at coordinate 232,121 of NW_025814071.1, read as the reverse complement.
GTAAAAGCGTTAAGAGATTATTTTAGGGCGTATAGCCGACCTAAGTGTATTGTGTCAGATAGAGGGAGCTGTTTTACGTCTAGTGAGTTTGAACAATTTATGACTGAATATAACATAAAACACTTGAAGATAGCTACAGGCTCTCCTCAAGGAAACGGTCAAGTTGAACGATTGAATAGAAACATAGGTCCAATGATAGCGAAACTTGTAGAACCAGAGAGAGGTTTGCATTGGGACTCTGTAATTGAAACAGTAGAATTTTCTTTTAATAATACATTACATAGAAGTATTAAGCAACAGCCAAGTAAGATGCTGTTTGGAGTAGAACAGAAAGGTGAGGTTATTGATCAGTTAAGAGAAAAATTAGAAGAAATCCAATGTCCTGAGAAACCGGAAAGTTTAAAAAAGATTCGTAAAGAAGCAATAGAAAACCAGAAAAAAGCGCAGTCTTACAATGAAACGTACTATAACAAGTCTAAGATAATGCCAACACAGTATAAGAAAGGAGATTTCGTGATGGTAAAAAATTTTGATAGTACAGCTGGAGTGTCGAGGAAATTGATACCTAAACATAAAGGACCTTACGTAGTTGAAAAGGTATTAAGAAATGATAGATTTTTGATTAAAGACGTCGACGGTTTCCAGGTTTCACGCAATCCCTATCAAGGTGTTTGGAGTGCGCAGAACATGAGACACTGGGTGGGGAAAAAGAGGCCGAATAGTAGAAAATAAGAACTATTGTATTGCACAAAATTTTCTTTAATGTATAAAATTCAAATGTATCATATCAATTGTATGTATAGTCTAAGTTTTACAAATGTTATAATCTAAGTAGCAAAATAGGATCAGGAGATCCAACTGTCAGGATGGCCGAGTTGTAGTAGGATAACTAGTTTAAACTATAACGAACACCGATAAGTATGCTGGAATTGCCAACACTGTTGTGGCAGAACAGTATGCACGTTAATTAACACTAAGCAATGACAAGAGAGACAGACAGACGAACGGAGAGAGAGAGTCATTCAATGGGCTACGATCAGAGAGGACAGACGTATTATAAAAAGCTGTTAATAAGCCTGTGATTTAAAATATAGATACATAATAAATAAAGAACATATTTGCTACTACAATATGAATTTACGCTTATGCTTTAAAGTATCGGTAATTGGAGAAGCAATAGCAGCGTAATTTTGAATGAATTTATGATACCAACCCGTCATTCCTAAAAAGCGCCGAACTTGTTTAACCGATTTTGGGGTGGGGAAATCAACTATGGCGGATATTTTATCTGTCTGTCTTAATAGTTTCCTCACCTACAATATGACCTAGGTACTTGACATTCTTTCTACAAAAATGACTTTTCTCGACATTTATAGTTAACCCTGCATCGGATATACATTTGGATAGCTCTGTAAGCAGAGTTATTTGCTCGTCAAACGAATCTGAGACGATTAACAGATCATCCAAGTAGATTAATATCTGATGACGCCGATGTGGTGGCACTATTTTATCCATGAGTTTGGACATGGTTTGCGCCGCGTTACAAAATCCAAAAGGCATTACTTTGAAATGATACAGGGGTCTACCTGCTACTGAGAAGGCTGTCTTATCACGTGACTCGGTCTTTAAAGGAATTTGCCAATACGCGTTTTTAAAGTCGAGACTTGTAATGTACTTGGCCTTAGGTAATCTGCCAAGGATGCCGTCTATGATTGGCATTGGGTAAGCATCCTTAACTGTAACGGCATTCACCCGTCTACTATCTATGCATAACCAATGTTTTCCTGGCTTACTCACCAACACAACGGGCGAGGACCAAGCACTTTGAGATTCCTCAATAACTCCTAAGTTTAACATGCGATCTAACTCTTCATATATTAATTGTTCTTTTGCCGGTGGCATAGGATAGTGTCGCTGCTTAATTGGTGCTGCACCAGCAACATCTATTGAATGTGACAGCAGCTGCGTTTTCCCTAGTCCCAACTTAGCGAATGATGGAAACAAATCCATACATTCAGACAAACGTTGCTTCTGATTACTGTCTAACATCCGTTGCGCCGTATCCTCTACGCTTAAACTAGCTATCTGTAGCGGTCCTAATGACAGTCCAGATGGTAATAAATCAAAAGCGAGCCAAAAATCTATGCCTAAGTAGAGATCCTGGGTTAGCCCAGGGACTATATAAAATTTTAATATCTTACTATTTCCTCTAAAATTAACTTCAGTACTTATCTTTCCTACTATCTGCTGGGGTGTTCCATCTGCAGTATTTACTTTATTTGACATTGGCCTAATATTCTGTTTTACAGCCAATAATTCTTCGGCAAAACTGCCACCGACGCAACTTATACTATTGAATAACTTTACCTCTGCATAAGGACGGATATCAAAAACATTGCCGAATACCGCCGAGGCTATTAGCTGTCGCTCCTTTTTAACACCTTTATTAAAAGCCTTCCTTCGCTCTCTTGAACGAGTCTTACTGGTTCCGTTTCTGAATATTTAGATATTTTTTAGCGATTTCTCATCAGAGATATGCGTAATTTCGGGCAAATATTCTTCTAACCCATGTGTTTCCTCTAATCTGTATTGCTTGCCCTCGAGATCATCTGTCTGGGTTGGCCCTTTGCGCTGCTGCCCTGGTTTGCATTCTTGCCTGATGGCTGGTCTGTGGAACCCACTAAGTGCTTCAGCTCCTTCTCCTTCCATAATCTGTAACAGTTGATCACAAGTGGGGCAAATTTCCCTACTACCGACGCGTATGTTGAAGCACGCTATGTGGAAATGATGACCACAAGTAGTGCTCCGTAGCTGCGCCCTGTATTGTATTGGTTTATCGCAGATAAGTCACAGGGGACTGTCGTCCTGAATCGCGGCTAGATCTTCACTGCTGTGCCTTACCGACATTTCTCACAACAAAACGTTTACTTATTTGTTAACCAAATATGTTGAGGACTTCCCTCTTATTAAAGCTATACTTATTATACTGATGTCGCAAAGAAAAAAAGAAAATTTAAATAACTTTCATAAAACTTATGAGGGGAATCATGCCATGTGTTAAAAAAAATGGTTTGAGCAGCTGCTAAAATAACGATAAAAGAGGGCTTTAAGTATAATTGAAATTGCAGGTATGCCCTAGCTTATTGCCAAGTATCACATAACTCCATACAATTTACCTAACTACTTAAAGCAATAAACATTTTGTACCTAACTTGTAGGCAAATAAAAAAACCAATAGTTCTAAGAAGTTGTAACCGCTGGGAGGCTATAGTCTTTGACCATTGTTAAACCTGATCCGAAACGAAAAAAACTTTCTGACTATCGAAAATTACCTGTGGCTAAACCGACAATCCTGAGCGCGGAGCCGAAAATATTTTAGAATTTAAGGCTGATCCAGCTGACCAATTAATTGTGCGTTGCCTTATTTTTCTTCTTGTTGGTGGTGTGGACATAGAGTTATGTCGAAACTTTATGTACTCCGACTGACCACCCAATACAATAAAGAATACTAGCGTTCGAAAACCGAGATATAAATACCCATAAGAAAAGCTGTTATTGACTAAAATGTTGTCGTCGGGGCTCCCAAAACCGATTTGGCCCCACGTTGGGAGCCAATTAATAAAATTATGAATACTTAACTAACTGAACCATATAACCTGCTACAATTTTACTGCGAGCTGTTGAAATCTGGCAAAACCTATCAGTAGTACGCGCTCGTTTCGGCTCAATTAGTCGGTGAGAAATGGTGGGGATGGTGGAATGGATAGACTACCGCTCTACTAGTTACAATTTTATTAATGAATTCGCGTACTGACACAATTTATCCTCGGTTTAACGCTTTGTACTTGCAAAAGAAAAAAGAATAGAGAAAAGGATGAGAAATAGAAAAGAAATGCCGTCATTTTCTGGCGCAGCTGCTGAACAAGAAGGGGTCTGATGTCAGTGACGCCCTAAAAAAAATTCGCCCACCCTACCATGATCGCTGTACCAAAGCCAGCAAAAATTACCCAGCGATCCCTATGCCAAACCAATTTTTAACCTAACTTACTTTGCATGATCCCCCTCTAGTAAACGGCTCAGTCTAAACTCATTTTAAAAACTTATGTTTAATAAAAGTAACAAATAAGGCATTCCAAAATTTAAATTATAGATTATGGTATTAATATAGATAGGTATGACAATGTTTATATGAAAAGTATATTAAAATTCAAAGAAAGAAATTCATTTTTTTTTGAGCATAAGTTAGACTTCTGATGACCAAAAAGACAAAAATTAAATTTTATATGTTATTTAAACGAGAGCAACGAAAACTGCTTTAACTATCTCTTTACTCCACTTGGTCAATCATATACCAAAAAAAAAAAAAAAATGATATTAAAACAAAAAAGGTCTCACTTAAGCATCCCACGGAGAAAGATCTTTCTGGTTACCGCTGTAAGTAATTGTGTAAAAATATAGGGAGAGAGTATGTTGTTGATTCGAGAGAGAATTAAATCATGCTAAGCTTTCGCCAGAGGCGTGCAAAAAAACAAAAAATTGTTGAACCAAAATTTTCACCGAAATTCCACTCATGACCAAAAAAAAATTACAAATGAAATTATAAAAGAAAAGAAAAAAAAAAGAGGCCGTCTAACGGCTTGACACGATAGAAGTGAAACCTTCCGTAAAACAAACTGAGAGAGAATGAGACGAAAGCAGCATTAGGAGCGGGATAATTATAGGTTCATTATAATATTGCTATAAAGGTCATATTTTTTATTTTCTTCATTTTATTATTTTCTTCATTTTATTATTATTATTCATCCTCAATGTTTTCAATTTCAACAAATGATACGAGTGGCTTATGATAGCTAAAATATGATACAAATGCTTTGGTTTCGATGTTGTCAACATATCTTTGAAATACCGCGTCAATTGTTGTTTTTGATCGTGTTGTTGATTCAGTGCGATTGTTACACATTTTTAAACTGAATGTTGTATTGAGAAAGTCAATTAAAGGAACCGCTGTGTGCAATGCAAAATTTACGTTAAAATCGCCACTTAAAATCATTGGAACTTTATCGTAATCTTTTCTAAGTATCCGCGATACTTCTGGTGTATACTTTATTAAATTTTCATGAATGAATTCCGTGATGCTATTTATTGATTGATTCGGTGAAATATAAATTGCCACAATTAAAACTGTTTTTCCATTGCTCAATCTGGTTTCGCATGCACATATTTCTCCCACTTTAGAGAGCTGAACAGACAGTGATTCTAGTTGCATTCATTCATTCATTATATATTTTGTGATACATTTTTATTTACTTTTTATACCCTTGCAGAGGGTATTGTAAAATTGGTCAGAAGTTCGTAACGCACAGAAGGAGGCGTTTACGACCTGAGAAGCTGAGTTGATATAGCCATGTCCATCTGTCCGTCCGTCTGTGCGTATGCGTTTTACTCAGCCGTCTTAAGAGCTATCGGGATGAAATCTTTTTTTGGTGTTTTTTATTACCCGGGTAAGATAAAGTATGAAAATCTTTAGGATTGGACCACTATATCATATAGGTCTAGAAGAAAAAATTTTGCGGACATGGCTATATCAACTCAGCTTCTCATGCTGATCAAGAATTTATATACTTTATGAGGTCGTAAACGCCTCCTTCTGTGCGTTACGAACATCTGACCAATTTTACAATACCCTCTGCAAGGGTATAAAAAGTAAATAAAAAGTAAATAAAAATGTATCACAAAAAATATATAAATATATAAAAAGCATTATGAATAAAAAGCATTATAAAAAAACTTCGACCAAGCTGGGAGTCGAACCCCGGCCGCCCGATCGCCAAGCGAGCACACTAATAACAGAGCCACGTCGACACTTTATAAATTGCCGTCGAGTTCTGTAGTTAAAAACGCATCTCATTTTCGCATTGTCGTTATGTCTCTTTTTAGAGACACGCGAGCACACTAACTACACAACTCGACGACAATTTACAAAGTGTCGACGTGGCTCTGTTGTTAGTGCGCTCGCTTGGCGATCGGGCGGCCGGGGTTCGACTCCCAGCTTGGTCGAAGTTTTTCATAATGCTTTTTATTTATAATGCTTTTTATATATTTGCATCTCATTCTCTCGCAGCGAGCACACTAACTACAGAACTCGACGGCAACTTACAAAGTGTCGACGTGGCTCTGTTGTTAGTGTGCTCGCTTGGCGATCGGGCGGCCGGGGTTCGACTCCCAGCTTGGTCGAAGTTTTTCATAATGCTTTTTATTTATAATGCTTTTTATATATTTGCATCTCATTCTCTCGCAGGCTAAATACTATAAGATCTATATGTGTCTCTGTTTAGTGTCGCTTTTTCGTTTCATCGAGTCTGAAATCACTCCCAACGATTCTAAAGAAGTTTTCACTTCAAAAAGTACAAAAAAAATTAACTGGGCTTTGGAGTACACCAAAGACTCAGAATTTTACAATTTAAAAGTTAGCTTTATGGCAAAAGTATTAGAGAAAAAAAATTAAAGGCATAAATTAATTTCGCCCAACATTAGTTTAACCCATGCAATATAAGGGCCTGGAGAAGATATTTAGTTTCATGGCTGAAAGCTATGCACCGATCACCAGCAAATAAATAAACCAAAACGGAACGCCAGACATATGAAAGCTCCGCTGGTTGATAGTTATTTCAAAAAAGCTTTTACTTATCAGAGTTTGCTTGCCAGGTAAGGGCGGGGAAAGTCTCTCCTCTAGCCTAGAGAATCATATACTCTTTATGGTTTTACTCTTTCCTGCCCGTCTCAGATCTTTTTTTTTTGGCCAATACTATGCGTTTGTTGCTCCAGGGGCTTCGGTTTCTTTGACGGCTTGTCCCTCATAGGCCTTTCTCTAGTCGGCCGACCGGCTTAGACCATTGCATCTAGTCTGTGAACTAGGTGCCAATTCTATATATAAAACAAAACTTTCTTACTACACACATTAAAAGGCGCTTTTTTTCTATTTACCCTTTGATTTGGCACCGGACTAAAAGAATATATCGCTTCCTATCGGCAATCTACTTCACCAGACTGCCCATATGCCTAAAAGACAATCATTTTTCCTAAATAATGCTTCATTTACTCAAACTAATTTGCGCGTTTATATAGCGCTGTACTTACATTTATTTTGAAATAAAACACTATCACTCACTGAAGAGAGAAAACTGCTTCGAATTCACAATTCAAATTTCAAATTTCAAATTTAAACACACCAACTGATCCTTACTTAATTACTTATTAAAATCTCTTGTCTACCAGAAGGTGAGGAAAATGAAATTGTTAGCGAAATAGTTAAGGAAAGAGATAGCAAGATTGTTAGTGAAATAGAAAATAGACGTAGAGGCAAAATGGTTATGGAAAGTGGGAATGAAACTGTTTTTGAGTTAGTCAAAGAACAAGTTAGATCTGATACAAAATGTGTAGAAAGAAAAGAGAATGCTAATATCCAGATAGATTTTAAAATCCGGAAAAAGATTGAGCATTTTAGTTGTGCGCCTAGAAGATTGTCATATTCTGAGAAAGGGAAATTGCAGGTGATGCTAGACGGGTAAATGGAGAAGAAGATCATTCACCCTATTGAGTCGGAGTATTCATCACCCATAGTGTTAGTGCCTAAGAAAGCTGGCGAGTTTTGGTTGTTAGGAGCTTGAACAAAGTTTTGGTTAAAGATAACTACCCTGTTCCCTGATAGACGATTTATTAGACAAGCTTGGAGAAAAACGATTTATTTCAAAATTGGATATAATAGACCGCTATTTTCACGTGTTCATGGAGGAAATCTCAGTTAAATATACATCTTTCGTCTCTCCAAGCCAGTTTGAACTCCTCGCGATGTCAATGGGTCTGAAAAACTCCTCATCAGTGTTTCAAAGATTTGTGAACAAAATTTATACAGATATGATTGGAGATAGTGAAGCAATAGTGTATCAAGAATATATCATGGTAGCCAGTAGAACTGCCGAAGAGCAAGAAGTTTTTAAAAGGATAATAAGGCACAACCTGGAATTGCGTATAAATAAGTGTGAGTTCTTTCAGTCAAGCATTAAATACTTGGTATTTCTCATATCGGAAGAGGGCATTGGAGCCGATAACAAGGGCGTAGATGCGGTTAAGAAATTTTCCATACCTTCGTTTTATTAGAAACTTTTCATTAATTGCAAAACCACTCTATGACCTATTGAAAAAAAGATAGGGTTTTTGAATTTTGAAAGGAAGAACTGAATTGTTTTTTGTTGCACAAAGATAAATTAGTAGAATCGGCGGTGTTGGCAATATATAACCACAATGACGAAGTAGATCTGCATTGTGATGCAAGCGCGCTAGGCTTTGCGGTAATGTTAATGCAAAGGAATTAACTGTATATTCATACAAATAATCATTCAGTACAATGAGCTCAACTTGTAACACCCTGTTGCAAGTATAAACAATTAAACATATACGCATTAAAATATAATTGTGCACTTGAATATGTTTATATATATACATTGATGTATGTACATAAACATATTCACATAAATCTACAGCTAAGCATGATCATATATGTATGTACATTTGTATATGCACATACATATATTCACATAAGCAATGTATGCACAAGCGTAACATGAGCTAGAGCCAGGCCAGCGTGTGAATGCTGACCAAGCACTTTGATGCATGCGCTCCAACAATATGTATGGATGTACTGACACTCTACCTCTCTTTTGTAGCTGTCGCATAAGTCGCAGCATAAGAATATATATGTAAGCTTAGCTTAAGCAAAATAATAATTTGGAATAAAGAATCAATCTGAAAACTAGAATCAACTGACACTGACGTGTCCGTCTTCAATATCATTTCTTCTCAAATGGAACTCGGTCATTACATGGCGACCGTGACAGGATTCTAAAGGACCTCTCCATGCTATAAATATTCTGTGTTCGAAAAGAGAAACATAAAGCTGTTAACAAAAGCAACAACCAACGGTAGAAGAGCAATGAGAGGCCTAATCCAGGTAAACCAAAACAGCATCAGCAACAAACACAAAAATATCTGATAAAGATAACAACAACTCTTCATCCAATCAAAAAAAATACGCAAAGCAATGAAATAGTAGCTAACCCTTTAAACTCAAAACTCAAACTACAACTAATAAGCAAAGTGGCGACAATTCGGCCATTAAATCACAATGGCGATCCTGCCAGGATCACAACGTCCGGGAAATTCAGAAGATAAAAAGAAGATAAAAAATAAAATCGTGATTCCAAAGCAAACAGAGGTAAAAAAAAATTCCAGAGATTGTTAAAAATCCACTCGCAGTAGCGAACCAAAAGAAAACCGACCAATCAACCAACAAGGAACACGAATGAACAGTGAAGATATTCCCTTTGCGGAATCTGCTCCTATCGAGCAAAGGGATGCACCGACGCTAGAGGAAGCGTTAGAGCTGTATCCCAACGATGGACCGCGCCCACTCACAATAGCTGAGTACCGGGCCCGCAACACAAAATCTACAAAGCCAGAGCCAAAGAAGACCAAAAGAGGAGGCCAAATACACAAGCTACTCCAGCAGAAGAGGCTGGAAGTAGACTTACTGGCCACTCTGAAGACGGAGGAAGACCGACAACGCTGCATAGAGCGTATTGACATCCTGAAAGCTGAACTTCGCCAAAGAGCAAAGAAACGCAAAGGGGCCGCAGAAATGCGCAAGCCTTAACTTGCCTTTAATTTAATAATTCTAGTTATAAGCTTAATAGCAAGTTGGAGCACGAAAGTGCAACTTGCAAACTACTAACTTTCTGGTAGGCTAGTACTAACAATGTGGTTGGAGAAATTTTTTTTTTTTTAAAACAATAAAACAAATGAAATGTATACCTGAATTGTGAGCCAACCACATTCTCTATAATTTTTCCACGTCTCCGGCTCGCTGTGCAAGACACAGTTGAGATAAATTTTATTTCTCTCTTACCTTTTTTTTTTCTCTTCACAAATAATTTAAATAAAAACAAAAAAAAATGTGCATGAATCCATAACAATTTTATTTCAATATTTCAAATAAATATCAAATTCAGACAAATATGTACTGGTCAAAACATATTTATGAAAAAAAAATTAAAGTAATTGCTAAACAAAAGTTTTTAACCTGTCTTTATGAACTTTATTTCATATTTTTGTATACTTGTAATAAATAAAAACAAAAATCCCATACGTATGTTCGATAATAGCATCAGTAAATTTGATGATATATCCGTTATACCCACAATGGGGTTAATCGAAACAAAATCAGTGGACTCCACTGCTTATGTCATAAATAAAATTGAATCATCAAATGCTGATATGAGATTAACGAATATACTACTATTAATAATTGTCATGTGCGCATATGTATTATATAAGGCTTACCTATTACACAATAAATGTGTAACAAAAAGAGCTCTAAGCCAAGCTAATGATCTAGATAAGATCTAAAAATACATATGCACACAAGCAATTTTAAATCAAAACGTTTTTAACAAAGGATAAAATATATATATATAAAAAAAAAAAAATTAAAAAAAAACCAGAGGGCCGGGGCTAACTTCGACCGCGTCAAAGTTTGTATACCCTTGCAATTTTTTTGGTAACTCTTTCCTTACCTAACGGCCATCAAAGTGAAAAAACGTTTAAGCTAAAAAGGCTAATGTTTGCGAAAGAACGGCCTACATAGGAAATAACGGAGATATTGATCAAAGTCACTGTTTTCCACCGATCGTTCCTATGGGAGCTATATGATATAGTTACCCGATCCTTATCAAATTTGGCACAGTCATTAAGAGATATATTAAACTAACAAATGTTTAATTTGAAAGCAATCGCTTCAAAAGTAACGAAGTTATTCACCAAAGTCACTGTTTTCGAAAGATCGTTCCTATGGGAGCTATATGATATAGGCACCCGATTTTGATCAAATTTGGCATAGTTGTTTATATGTGTAATTAACTCACCAATATTAAATTTCATGACAATAGCTCAGAAAATAACGAAGTTATTGAGAAAAGTCACTGTTCGTGACTTTGCCATTTGTATGGGAGCTATGTGATATAGTGATCCGATCCGGCTGAATCCGAGATATACAACGCCTGCAGTATATACAAGCCTACATGCAAAATTTCAGCTCTCTAGCTCCAACGGTCTAGTAGGAGTTTGCGTTGATCCAGACGGACGGACAGACGGACAGACGGACGGACGGACGGACGGACGGACGGACGGACGGACGGACGGACGGACGGACATGGCTCGTCTCGTCATGCTGATCAAGAATATATATACTTTATATGGTCGAAGATGCTTCCTTCTATGCGTTGCACACTTCTGACCAAAATTAATATACCCTTTTTGCAAGGGTATAAAAATGACCCATTGTGACAGGTACTTTTAAAAATAAACAACAGGCACCCTAGCATAGTCCAAGACTTATATGAGTTTTTTAGAAGCGAGGGAAGTACCTCACCTCAACGCTCCATAAACTTAGTACAAATTAGGTTAGCTTACCTTGATATAACGGGCGAAGATTTCCCAGTCAAGGGAGGCACTAGGGTACAGATGAGTTTCATTCTCACGGTACCAAATGTATGCTGTTTTTCAATCGCAGCAGGCACACTGCGTTTCTACCTAATGGAGGAACCAAAGCAGTAAAGAACTAAATACATCCATAATCAGTTAAATAGGCTGAGGCAGTTAGTGTAGAATATGGATGAAGCAGAAACAAAAAAGCTCCAAAAATATTTACCTTTCCTTGATTTCCTGATACAATCAACTGAAACAAATCACAAATACAAGGAAATAAGGTATTGGATAGCCCACAACTACAAATTTCAAAAAAATATTGTAGATCTTATGGAAAAATCCATAAAAGTAGCTTACAGTAGATTGTTAACTAAGACTCCTTTAAGAAAAGACGTGCCCGGATGGGTCCACGAACTTTTCAAGGACTCAATTGCGCTGATAAACATATCACAATCGAGTGCAGAACCAATAGATTTAACAGACTCAGATGTAGAAATAATAGACATAGAATAGTAAAAGCTTACACATTTTCAAAATTTTAAATTAACAACAGGTCTAAACGACAAATTTCTTTTTTTTTTTAGTAAAATGGGTTCTCAAGAATCCAAATAGAAATAGAAATTAATCTTAGAAATTAATCTTAACAAACTATGGTTACTTGGGATGATATAATAGGAAAAGCTAGAATACACGCACAAGAATTAACTAAATCTTGTAAGTGCCTCTCGCAGAATAGAGAAACATCCCAAAACACAGTAACCAAACACACGAAGATAATAACCGAGAATCTTCAAGCTATTAGAGCAGTATTAACTGAACACTATAGCAAACTAAAGACATGGCAAAAAACAGCCGCAAATGCGTTCTACAGTGATTGCAAACAAAAAGCAATAACTGTGCTAAACAGACACAATATTGAATTCAAACAAACATCTGATTTGGAAACTTCAATAGTACTGGAAGAAAAAACGCAACTAATGGCTGATGAAGAAATAAGTCAAGAAGAACCATCAGTGATAAGTCGTAACAAACCAACAATTCCCAAAGAAAACAACAAAATGGCACAAACGAGGGTAGAATTCATAAATACAGCCAACAAGCTGATACCATAGTTCGATGGTGATAGTAAAAGTCTACTAGGTTTCATTGGAGCGCTTCGCGTTCTTGACACCATAAAAGAACCGCACTAAGCGGTAGCCATCCAACTCATAAAATCAAAATTTAAAAGGTCAAGCGGCTTATAGCCTAAGCTCAGAAAAACGATTGATGAAGTTATACAAAGACTATCAACAATCTTCAAGGGTGACTCAGCAGATCTTTTAACAGCAAAAATTAAAAATCTGCAGAGAAACCCCAATAACTGTGTTTCATACACAAACGAAATTACTGAGTTGACCGATGCCCTTAAAGGCGCATATATTTCGGATGGTCTTCCAACTGAACAAGCAATAAAATACACCACCAAATCAGGACACTTTCAATCAGCTAAAGAAGCAATCACCAGATTTACCACTCTTTCAGTAGAGTCGGGCTCCACAGGAAGTTTCCAAAATAATACCATTTTTTATGCCCAGCATAATGACCGCGGCAGACGCCGCTATAACAATAATGGTAACTGGAGAAACAACTCGAATTGGAACAATAACAACTCGAATTGGAGAAATAATGATGCCCACAGAGCCCAACGAGGCCGAAATTATTCACGCTACCAAAGAGGCGGCCGTGGAGGTGGACACAATAATAATAGAAAAAATACAAATAACCAACAGAATGGTTACAACAACACAAATGTCCGAATTACCCAAAGCGACCAGGGAAACGGACAAGATCCTTCAAATGCTCAAAATTAAAAAATAAAGTCTATTCCATTAAACTAAGTCTTAATAATTTCGTATCATTTAAGAATGTTAAAACAAATAAGAAATTAAGATTCTTAATTGATACGGGTGCAGACATTTCAATAATAAAAGAAAATTCTGATGTATTTCACGACATCCAAGTAAACAAAACTGTAGACATTCGAGGCATAGGAGAAGGAGTAATAAACTCCAAAGGCCTAGTCTCAATAGAATTGCAGACAGATAAATCTATTATTCCATACGAATTTCACATGCTTCATTCAGATTTCGCAAACCGATGGAATAATAGGATTAGATTTCATAAATTCTTTTAATTGCAAATTAGATTACAGCAATTCAGAAGATTGGTTTATACTTAGACCACAACAATTAACGTACCCAATTTATGTTCCAATAACATTCAATTCTGGTTATAACTCAATACTTCTACCAGCAAGATCCCAAATGGTACGCAATATAGAACTATCTTCAGCAGAAGATAACATTTTAATTCCGAATCAGGAAATTAAACCGGGCGTTTATGTTGCAAACACTATTGCAACAGCCCAAAGTACTTTTGTCCGATTCTTAAATACCACAGATAAATGCCAAATAGTAGGCGTTAACAATATAAAATTTTAATCACTTTCGAACTACGATATAGTTCAAAATACCAAAGATATAAGAAAAGAATCTGTAATTCATGAATTGAAGAAAAATTTCCCAATACTATTCAAAGACAAACTCGAAAAGTTATGCACTGAGTATAGTGATGTGTTCGGACTTGACACCGAACCGATCACAACAAATAATTTTTATAAACAAAAATTAAGACTTAAGGATGATGAACCGGTATATGTGAAAAATTACCGGACTCCGCATAGCCAAATAAACGAGATCCAGCGACAAGTTGGAAAGTTAATCGAACAGGGTATTGTTGAACCATCTGTTTCGCCTTATAATAGCCCACTCTTGCTAGTCCCAAAGAAAACACTTTCGGGATCTGAAGAAAAAAACTGGCCATTAGTAATTGACTATCGTCAAAAAAACAAAAATTGCTGTCAGATAAGTTTCCGCTCCCCAGAATTGATGATATTCTTGATCAATTGGGAAGAGCAAAATATTTTTCTTGCCTTGACTTAATGTCAGGTTTTGATCAAATTGAACTAGAAGAAAAATCAAGATATCTCTTGTCTTTTTCAACGAGCAATGGCTCATATCGTTTTACACGATTACCTTTCGGTCTAAAAATAGCACCTAATTCATTTCAGAGAATGATGACAATAGCATTTTTGGGGCTTGAGCCAAGTCAAGCTTTCCTCTATATGTATGATTTAATCGTTATTGGTTGTTCTGAACAACATATGATTAAAAATTTAGTAGATGTTTTTAAACTCTGCAGAAAAGTAATCTAAAACTGCATCCAGAAAAATGCTCATTCTTTATGCATGAGGTGACATTCCTAGGTCACAAATGCACAGATAAAGGAATCTTGCCAGACGACACAAAATTTGACGTCATCAAGAATTATCCAGTCCCACATGATGCAGATAGTGCTAGACGTTTCGTTGCATTTTGCAATTACTATAGACGTTTCATAAAAAATTTCGCCGAATATTCCCGGCACATAACATGTTTATGTAAAAAGAATGTTCCATTCGAATGGACAGCAGAATGCGAAAATGCATTCCAATACTTAAAAGAGAAGCTTGTTCAACCTAATCTATTGCAGTACCCGGATTTTAGCAAAGAATTTTGCATAATCACAGATGCAAGCAAACAAGCATGTGGAGCAGTTTTAACACAAAACTATAATGGACTCCAGCTTCCAGTTCCATATGCATCAAGAGCATTCACTAAAGGTGAAAGCAACAAGAGTACTACAGAACAAGAGCTAGCTGCAATACACTGGGCAATAACATATTTTCGACCAAAACGACAAAACATACAAGATCACCTATGATTATAACCGAAACACCACTATATGCTTTTGACAGAGTGATAGTAGACACGATCGGTCCACTACCACATTCGGAAAATGGGAATGAATACGCAATCACATTAATATGTGACCTGACAAAGTATTTAGTAGCAGTTCCTGTTGCAAACAAAATTCCATTATTACTGAGCTGTGCAAATATTTGAAAATAGATAACATAACATATACAGCACACCATCACCAGACATTAGGTACCGTTGAATGAAGTCATAGGGCCTTCAACGAGTACATTCGTTCATATATTTCAGTAGATAAAACTGATTGGGACATATGGTTACAGTATTTCGTGTATTATTTTAACACAACACCATCAGTAACACATAATTATTGTCCATATGAACTTGTATTTGGTAGACAAAGTAACCTACCAATTCAATTTAATAGCTTTAATACTATAGATCCAATATATAATATAGAAGACTATTCTAAGGAAGTTAAGTTTAGATTAGAAAACGCGTGTAAAAGAGCTAGAATACTTTTAGAAAACAATAAAATTAAGCAAAAAGAAATAAATGATAAAAAGTATCAGATTTTAAAATAGAAATAGAAGACAAGGTTTTCTTAAAAAACGAAACTGGTCATAAGCTTGATTCAGTGTATTTAGGAACCTTCGATGTTGTAGAAATAGGTAAAAATAACAATATAAAAATTAGAAACAATAAAGGTAGGATACAAAAAGTACATAAAGATAGATTTAAAAAAAAATATTAAAATAAATATATAATATCAAAAGGTAATAAAAAAAATATATATACTATATATATATAAAATTTTTTTATGGATTCATCTATTATCGAAAATATATTCATATGATTTCGAAAAGAAAAGAGAGAAAGAAATTTGTCTAAGCAGACACAAACTAAAACACAAAAACAAAATTTTTTTTTTCTAATATACACATTTACCTTTCCCTTATTTTACCTTTAATTAATTATCTAATGATTATTAATAACTCCATAATATTACGTTATTCTCTAAAAATGGGGAGGTGTAGTATATTCATACAAATAATCATTCAGTACAATGAGCTCAACTTGTAACACCCTGTTGCAAGTATAAACAATTAAACATCTACGCATTAAAATATAATTGTGCACTTGATTATGTTTATATATAGTCATATATCCGACTCCAATACCCAATAACATATAAATATTTCGCCCCCTAAAATTCATAACGTTAAAGTAAACATCCGTTTTTATAAACAATTGTCCCCCTCAAAACCAAAGCGTTTGAACGCTAATCCATAATATTAACATAAACAATTGAACACTTGAAATAATAATTGTCCACCTAACAACCAAAAGCGTGAGAACGCTAACTCAGCAATTAAAATCGGACCAATCAAATCATCGAAATATCAATCACGCCACCAAAGGGCTCCCGAATTTAGCTTATAAATATAACCATAAGACATTTTTGTAACCAGTTCTAAGTTTTCATTCAAATAATAAAGTACGTTGCTTTTAACTCACAAAAAATATCTTTTTTTTCGTTATTGGTAAAATCGGATATTTAATTGGCGCAGTCGGTAGGATTGGAAAAAAGTTATTCTATCCGTGTTACATATAGAATTGTTATCCGTGTGTTACATAGAATTGGTGAATAATCATTGTAGTGAACTGTTATTCTATCCGTGCGACGCGTAGAATTGTTATCCGTGCGTTACATAGAATTAGTGAATAATAACTATAAAATTCCGATCCGTCATCAAGAACTTACGGGTAGTGCTCAAAAGTGTACAACAGTGAAAAATATTTTCTGCCAACTGTGCGCGAAAATATTAACTGTGTGTTACAACCATTAAATCCAATTGAGGAACAAAAACGCCAACTTGTGTGCGAACAAAAAACCAAAATCCAAAATAAAACATAACCAAAACCCAGAAAATTAACAAAACAAAACACCACAAAAAACCCAGAAGATCAACAAACAAAACATCACTAAAACCCAGAAAAAAAAAAACAAAACATCACTAAAACCCAGAAAATAAAAAAAAAAAAATAAAACACCACTAAAACAAAAAAAAAGAAGAAATAAAATGGCTGTAGAACTCACCGAAGCCCACCTCAATCAAGCACTGTCTTCGTTAAGACAGGTGGCAAATTATGATGGAGCTTCAGAGAATCTGACGTCATTCATAAGGAGGATAGATTTTATTATGCACCTATATCCAACCCATGATATAAGGCAGCATAACATATTGTTCAGTGCAATCGAGATGCAGCTCACTGGAGAAGCACAACGGCTCTCACAAATTGGACAAGCCAACACCTGGCCGGAACTAAGGACACTCCTCATCAATGAATTAAAAACGCAGACCCCCTGTGAGGAACTTCTTCGACGCCTCTACAACACCAACTATGCAGGAAATCTTCGTAAGTTTGTAACAGAATTAGAAGATAAGTCCTATATTATAACAAACAAATTAATTCTAGAAAACGATGCAAATAACACCGCTCTTTATACAAATGCGTTAAATAACACTATAAAAGACGTAATAAACAAAAAATTACCCGATAGATTATTTATGACGTTAGCTAGATACGATATAACCACAGTCAGCAAATTGAAGCAAGTAGCTCAAAGAGAAGGGTTATACGAGAATAGTATAACAGAAATAAGAAAATCAAATCAAAGTCAAAATCAGAATCAAAAAGGTGGAAAAACTTTTGTACCCAATAGTACAACTCCGTCTCAAACAAAACAATCAGATACAATACAAAACCAAAAACTATTCCAAGAATTTCAACAAAAATTAAATATTGACAGGGCACAAAATCCAATGAATAGTCAACAGCAAAACAACTATTCAAAGAATAATGTAGCAAACCAGCCTACAAAAAGGCAAAGAGAAAGTAATAGTGGAATTAGCAAAATGGACACATCCGAAAATTTTCATCAGAATGCCTCGGATCAATCGGAAGAAGAGATAGAGACAAGTCCTTCATCAGAATTATGATGAACAATAAACCTTTGAGATGTGTAGTCGACTCAGGCTCTTCAATTAATATAATGTCCGAAAACTTTTTTAATTTCAAAACCTATTTAGGAGATTCCAAAATTCACATGATTGAAGGAGCAGTAGAACTAAAAGAAATTATTTTCCTTGCACCCAGCAAACTTTGTCCGACAGAACAAAAATTTTATATCCATAAATTTTCAAATAAATACGACATGTTGATAGGCAGAACTTTCCTAAAAGCCTGCAAAGCACAAATAAATTATGAAGAAGAATACGCAAAATTAGGAAACTATACATTTTATTTTAGAGATGTTGAAGAAATAGAAGAAGAACAAAATATAGAAGTTTTGGACCCACCCACAGGAAGGGACCCGGAAAAAAATATTGCGATTGAAAACGAAAGAAAGCAATGAGTATAGACTCGACCATTTAAACAACGAAGAAACTCAAAAACTAAAAAAGGTCTTGTACGAATTCAGTGACATTCAGTACCGCGAAGGTGAAAATTTGACTTTCACGAGTACAATAAAGCACTCTATTCATACAAAACATGAGGACCCAATCTATAAACGACCATACAAATATCCCCAAACATTTGATATGGAAGTCAACAAACAAATAAATGAAATGATTGAACAGGGTATCATTCGAAAATCGAATTCCCCCTACTGTTCACCCATTTGGATCGTTCCAAAAAAAGGAGATGCTTCCAAGAAACAAAAATTCAGATTAGTCATTGACTATCGAAATCTAAATGAAGTCACAATAGATGACAAATTTCCAATTCCAGTCATGGACGAAATTCTCGACAAACTGGGAAAATGCCAATACTTTACCATTGATTTAGCTAAGGGATTTCATCAAATTCAAATGGATCCTGAATCTATTGCAAAAACAGCTTTCTCAACTAAACATGGCCATTACGAATACACACGTATGCCATTTGGTCTTAAAAATGCCCCGGCAACATTCCAAAGATGCATGAATAATCTTTTGGAAGACCTTATTTATAAGGATTGCCTTGTTTATCTGGATGACATTGTGTACTCCACTTCATTGGAGGAACACATACTATCACTCAGAAAGGTATTTGACAAACTAAGAGAAGCTAATCTTAAACTCCAACTCGACAAATGCGAATTTATGAAAAAGGAAACAGCATTCCTAGGTCATATAATAACAACAGAAGGTATAAAACCTAACCCAGATAAAGTCAAAGCAATTCAAAAATTTCCCATACCCAAAACTCCAAAAGAAATTAAATCATTCTTAGGATTATGCGGATTCTTCAGGAAATTTATACCCAACTTTGCACATATTGCAAAACCTTTAACTCTAGGATTAAAGAAAGGAGCTAAAATAAATATAAACGACCCAAATTATATTTCATCCTTCGAAAAATTAAAATATCTCCTTATGAATGATCCTATACTTGCATATCCCGATTTCAAAAAACCATTTTTCCTAACCACAGATGCTAGCAACATAGCTTTAGGTGCGTTCCTCTCACAGGACCATAGACCTATTTCTTATGGTAGTAGAACACTTAACGAACACGAACTTAATTATTCAGCCATAGAAAAGGAATTACTATCTATTGTATGGGCAACCAAATATTTTAGGCCATACCTTTTCGGTAGAAAGTTCGAGATTCTAAGCGACCATAAGCCTTTAGTATAGCTCAACAATATAAAAGAACCAAATATGAAACTTCAAAGATGGAAAGTAAGACTAAATGAGTTTGATTACAAAATTAAATATTTACCTGGCAAAGAAAATCATTTAGCAGATGCCCTTTCCAGAGTTAAAATAGATGAAAACTTTTTAGGATCAACAGAAAGCACAGCAGCTACAATACATAGTGCTCACGAGGATAATGAAAACTACATTCCAATAGTAGAAAGACCCATTAATTATTACAACAGACAAATAGAATTCATTAGAGGTTCAGAAGACAAAGCAGAAACAACAACTTAGTTTTACAAAACAAACATAAAAATAACATACAAAGAAATGACCAATGCTTACGCAAGGGATATAATCATAAGATATCTTTGCAGTAAGAACACTGTACTATATTTTCATAATGAACAAGATTTTCCCATATTCCAACAAGCTTTTATCGAAATAATACAACCAAACGCAAATACAAAAACCTCGAAATCTAGCATTAAGTTAGAGGACCTTCAAACGTTTGCACAATTTAAAGAAATAATCCTAAAACAACATAAAGAATTATTACATCCAGGAATTGAAAAAACGATTAATTTGTTTAAAGAAAAATATTATTTTCCCGATTTTCAAAACCTAATTCAAAACATTATTAATGAATGCTCAGTATGCAATATCGCAAAGACAGAAAATAGAAATACAAAACTAACTTTTGAAATAACACCAGAAACTTTTAATGTCAGAGAAAAATACGTCATGGACTTTTACATGATGGACAATTTACAATTCCTTTCATGCATTGACATTTACTCCAAATTTGCAACACTTGTAGAAGTAAAATCTAGAGATTAGTTAAAAGCCAAGAGAGCAATTATGAAAGTATTCACTGAAATGGCCAAACCAATAGAAATAAAATCAGACAAAGATTCAGCATTTCTGTGTATAGCACTAAAAAATTGGCTACAAGAAGAAAATGTAAAGTTAGAAATCACATCAAGTAAAAACGGCATCTTAGATGTAGAAAGATTCCATAAAACAGTAAATGAAAAACTCAGAATTATAAATAGTGAAAATGACATCGAAGATAAATTACTTAAATTTGAAAAAATGCTCTACGTATACAACCATAAGACGAGACATAAAACAACTAACCGAACACCAGCGGACATTTTTATCTATGCAGGATCCCCCGACTATAATACCCAAACAAGAAAAATACATCAAATAAACAATTTAAATGAAGATAGACACGACTTCGAAATCGACACTAGATTTAAACAAGCACCATTAGTAAAGTCAAAAACGACAAATCCATTCAAAAAGACGAGAAATAAATCAGTTAGACGAGAAACATTTTGAAGAAAGAAATAGAGGACAAAAAGTTACACACTACAAATCAAAATTCAAGAAGAAAAAGAAAGTTAATAAAAGCAAATACGACAATTAATTAATTACAGGTCAACAACTCAAGATGACTTTTTTATGCATCATGCTATTCTTAACATTAAAATCAACATGCAGTCAATCCATTGACATAAACCCAGTAAAAGCACCAAACGGTTACTTAATATTTAAAACAGGAACCATGGACTTACCGACAAACTTTGAATATCATTATTTAAAAGTGAATTTAACTCTAATAGACATTACATATAATAATTTAATGCAACAAGCACAAGAATTTAAAAACCTAATCCATATTCAATACTTAACAGAAAAACGAAGTAGGGAAATTAATGGAATACACATTGTAAAACGTAATAAACGAGGACTAATTAACGGAATTGGTTCAATATACAAATATCTTTTTGGTACTCTTGATCAGGAAGATAATGATGAATTAGAAGAAAAAATAAATAATCTTGAAAGCAATAGCGTACAAGCAAACGAACTAAATTACGTAATAGACACTGTTAATAAAGGTTTAGAAGTAATAAACAACCTCAGGGAAGAAAAAGAAACATTAGTAAGATTAGAAGTTCTAATCTTTAATTTTGAGCATATCACAGAATACATTGAAGACATAGAAATGGGCATGCAGCTCACTAGACTAGGAATTTTCAACCCAAAACTTCTAAAACATAATCACTTAAGTCATGTTAATTCGGAAAAACTATTGAATACAAAAACTTCCACCTGGCTTAAACCAAGTTCAAACGAGATATTTATCATTTCAAACATTCCTCAAGAAATAATAAAAACCCCTATCTTTGAGATACTTCCTTATCCAGACTAGAAATATTTTGACAGAAAATTCATACGATAAATACTATTTTAATAACAACACTTTGTTCAATAAAAACACAAAACAAATAGAAACTAACGAATGTATAATAGGCATTTTAAATCAAATCCCAACCACTTGTAAATACACTAAGACATATAAGAATTTTTAAACTAATTACATTGAACCAAACATAATTGAAACATGGAATCTACCAAAAACTAAACTTAATCAAAATTGCGTAAACAACGAATTAATAATTGAAGGCAATAACATAATAAAAATTTACGATTGTGCCTTACAACTAAACGAAATATCAATAATAAATTCATTGCTTGACTATAGCCAAAGCATTTATGTAACAAACAATATCACCAGGCTAGAACCTATTTCCTTTATCCAAACAAAAGAGATAATTAACGAACATACGAAATATTATACTGCATTTCAAACTATTACATTAACCACTTTTATACTTACTATAATAAGTTTGATTACATACTTAATCTATAAGTTTAAGGCAATGCCACAAAAATTAATAATTAAGCATTTTCGATCAAATAACAATCGTGGTCCCACAGACATAATCGAAACCCCAATTGTTGAAAAAATCGAGTCCCAAATTATAAACAAAATTGATACTCCAATATTTACAGCTGAGAAAAACGCCTCGCTATATCCCAATGTATCCGCCTGAGGACAGGCTATTTTCTTTAGGATGGGGGAGTCATATATCCGACTCCAATACCCAATAACATATAAATATTTCGCCCCCTAAAATTCATAACGTTAAAGTAAACATCCGTTTTTATAAACAATTGTCCCCCTCAAAACCAAAGCGTATGAACGCTAATCCATAAAATTAACATAAACAATTAAACACTTGAAATAATAATTGTCCCCCTAACAACCAAAAGCGTGAGAACGCTAACTCAGCAACTAAAATCGGACCAATCAAATCATCGAAATATCAATCACGCCACCAAAGGGCTCCCAAATTTAGCTTATAAATATAACCATAAGACATTTTTGTAATCAGTTCTAAGTTTTCATTCAAATAATAAAGTACGTTGCTTTTAACTCACAAAAAATATCTTTTTTTTCCTTATTGGGAAAATCGGATATTTAACTATATATACATTGATGTATGTACATAAACATATTCACATAAATCTACAGCTAAGCATGATCATATATGTATGTACATATGCACATACATATATTCACATAAGCAATGTATGCACAAGCGTAACATGAGTAAGAGCCAGACCAGCGTGTGAACGCTGACCAAGCACTTTGATGCATGCGCTCCAACAATATGTATGTATGTACTGACACTCTCCCTCTCTTTTGTAGCTGTCGCATAAGTCGCAGCATAAGAATATATATGTAAACTTAGCTTAAGCAAAATAATAATTTGGAATAAAGAATCAATCTGAAAACTAGAATCAACTGACACTGACGTGTCCGTCTTCAATATAATTTCTTCTCAAATGGAACTCGGTCATTACATAACATCAAAACGGACGACAGATGTAGAATCAAAGTTATAGCAAATAGTATATGCAGTCCGCAGGTTCAGAGTGTATTTACAGGGAAGACATTTTGAAGTACTTACAAATTGTAATTCGCTGACTCTCACTCTCAACCGAATTGAATTAAACCCAAGAATTGCGCGATGGGCTCTTGAGCTACAGAATTATCACTATGAAGTAGTGCACAGGGCAGGCAAAGAGATGTACATATTTGTTGTAGATACAAATATGGATACATATATACAAACATATATAGATACATATATAGATATACTAGCTGGCCCGGCAAGCCTTGCTCTGCCCCCTTTTTTACTTGCTGGCGAATTAAATGTTTAGTTCATCCATTAAATGTTCGATGTGGCAATTGTCAAATTTTTTGCTACTTCTAACATTTGTAGCGATTGCACAGCGCTGGTTCAATTCTCTATCAATGAAATATATTTGTAAAAACTGATGGTCAGCATCTAGGAGTGGCAACAGTGACCCAGCCCTATAGTATACCTGACCTTGAATCTGGAATTTGTTTTCTCATAAATCTAATTGAATAATAAGTACTGAGAAGTAATTATCTTAAAGGTCGGCATAAATCCATTATAATATTATCCATCTTATAATATTTGTAGCCCAAAAAGATGTCATTTGAAAGCACGAATTGTATATTTTGAATATTTTTCAAAAACTCCTTTGACGCTTGTGAATTGCCAAAAATTAATGAGTGGTCGAAATTCTTGTAGTGGAAAATGACTTAATATCGGAAAACGTTTTATTGGGTAAGGATATTCTCTGTCGGGATGGCAATAAACGAATTATTCACGGAAACAAATGTTTTTTCGAAAACATACGCAAAATAGAAACGACTCAAAATCGAGCGGATACGGAAAAGAAAAATTGGAAAAAGTCTCAACAGAAATTAGGTAAACGCTCAATATCGAAAATGAAAATCGCTTTAACATCAAACGTCCCATGTTATACGAAACCATACCGAAACCCGTTTGCGCTCAGACCTATTGTTACGAATATCGTGTTTGAATTATTGGAACCCGACATTCGACATTCGTCATTCGGATTCGCCGTACGCCTCGGGAATCGTCATCGTAGATAAAAAGAATGGAGAACATAGTCTGGTGGAGGATCTAATGCAGGCAATTTAACTTTTCCAGAAGCACAGCACATGACAGGCGCTTCGTTCATCAATTTCAATGCTCTGCAATGCACACATTCCTTATTCATGTGTCCAATATTGGAATATATGCTATAATCAATTGTGCTATCATAATTATGAGCCGCCAATTCCATGTTGTTGTCAACCGTGTTCGCATTACGTCTACGAAATTCTCTAACAACTGTGGCGTTTCGTGTTCGTCTACCAGTATTTGAACGTCTTGGAAGTGGCATTTTGAATACAATTCACTTAATTTTTTAAATTCTAACCTCACTTTTCTTATTGAACGCAAAAAATTGACATATAACAGTCACGAATGCAATGATCTGGCAACGAATGCCATATAAACAATACATTAGTCATTAAGTGTATGGCAGCACCACTGGTATATTAAAGCTATATGTTATACAACACTATACGTTAGAGGTTTACATTGAATTGAAATGAATTCTATTTATTCATTCGATTTAAAACGCCTTAAGTTAATTGGTTAAATTCAAAATTAGCTTTTTTTTGGAAAAACAAAGCTTCCTTGGGCCATAACGAATATTTAAAAAAAATGTGCGAAATTGGTTCATTCCTTATTGACTTATTAGATTAAAAAACCAGAGGGCCGGGGCTAACTTCGACCGCGTCAAAGTTTGTATACCCTTGCAATTTTTTTGGTAACTGTTTCCTTACCTAACGGCCATCAAAGTGAAAAAACGTTTAAGCTAAAAAGGCTAATGTTTGCGAAAGAACGGCCTACATAGGAAATAACGGAGATATTGATCAAAGTCACTGTTTTCCACCGATCGTTCCTATGGGAGCTATATGATATAGTTACCCGATCCTTATCAAATTTGGCACAGTCATTAAGAGATATATTAAACTAACAAATGTTTAATTTGAAAGCAATCGCTTCAAAAGTAACGAAGTTATTCACCAAAGTCACTGTTTTCGAAAGATCGTTCCTATGGGAGCTATATGATATAGGCACCCGATTTTGATCAAATTTGGCATAGTTGTTTATATGTGTAATTAACTCACCAATATTAAATTTCATGACAATAGCTCAGAAAATAACGAAGTTATTGAGAAAAGTCACTGTTCGTGACTTTGCCATTTGTATGGGAGCTATGTGATATAGTGATCCGATCCGGCTGAATCCGAGATATACAACGCCTGCAGTATATACAAGCCTACATGCAAAATTTCAGCTCTCTAGCTCCAACGATCTAGGAGGAGTTTGCGTTGATCCAGACGGACGGACAGACGGACAGACGGACGGACGGACGGACGGACGGACGGACGGACATGGCTATATGAACTCGTCTCGTCATGCTGATCAAGAATATATATACTTTATATGGTCGAAGATGCTTCCTTCTATGCGTTGCACACTTCTGACCAAAATTAATATACCCTTTTTGCAAGGGTATAAAAACGGCTTAAAATTTTATATATATAGATAATGTATGACAGCACCACTGGTATATTAAAGCTATATGTTATACAATACTATACGTTAGAGGTATACGTTGTACAACACTGGTTCGTTATTTGAATTCATTTTATTCATTCATTTTAAAACGCCTTTAGTTAATTGGTTAAACTGAAAATTAACTTTCTTTTGGAAAAAACCCCTTCTTTTGGCGACAAGGAACATTTACAAAAAAATGGGCAAAATTGGTTGATTCCTGAATGACTTATTAAATTACAAAAAAACGGCTTACAATTTTGTATATAGATATTCTCCGAATGGACTATACGTTGTACAACACTGGTTCGTTATTTGAATTCATTTTATTCATTCATTTTAAAACTGCTTTAGTTAATTGACTAAACTGAAAATTAACTTTCTTTTGGAAAAAACCATTCTTTTGGCCACAACGAATATTTACAAAAAAAAAATGGGCAAAATTGGTTGATTCCTGAATGACTTATTAAATTACAAAAAAAAACGGCTTACAATTTTATATATAGAAAAAGAAGAAGATTATTTTCGATAATTAATTACAAAAAAACGGCTTACAATTTAATATATATAGATTATCTTTGTGCTGTGTATTTAAATTTTGCTTTATATTCTTATATATATAAATTTTTTTTTTTTGCCTTGTGTTTCTTTTGGCTTTTCAATGGCTAGTTATCTACCTACTTGCAAGCATTCTGATCGTTTTGATGATCAGTATAGAGCAATACGAAATTCTCTAACAACTGTGGCGTTTCGTGTTCGTCTACCAGTACTTGAACGTCTTGGAAGTGGCACTTTGAATGTGATTTATAACAATTCACTTAATTTTTTAAATTCTAACCTCACTTTTGAACGCAAAAAATTGACATATAACAGTCACGAATGCAATGAACTGGCAACGAATGCCATTATAAACAATACATCAGTCATTAAATGTATGCAAGCACCACTGGTATATTAAAGCTATATCTTATACAACACTATACGTTAGAGGTATACGTTGTACAGCACTGGTTCGTTATTTGAATTCATTTTATTCATTCATTTTAAAACGCCTTTAGTTAATTGGTTAAACTGAAAATTAACTTTCTTTTGGAAAAAAACCCTTCTTTGTGTCACAAGGAACATTTACAAAAAAAAAAATGGGCAAAATTGGATGATTCCTGAATGACTTATTAAATTACAAAAAAACGGCTTACAATTTTATATATATAGATATAGATACAAATAGTTTTGAAGACAATCTTTTTATACGCAAGAACAGAAAAGTTGCAGGAAGTGAAAAGAAAGTTGAAATTTGCTGAGGATAAGTTATTTGAAATAAGAAATGGAATACTTTACAGGAAAACCAATGACGAAAGGTTGATGTTTTGTGTACCGAGTGAAATGGAAGAGTCAATCCTTTTCAAGTATCATAACGAACTAGGTAATATCAGCAAAGATAAAGTAATGGATGCCATTTTGAAGACGTATTGGTTTCCTAACGTAAAGGAAAAAGTTGTGAAACACGTTAGAAATTGCTTAAAGTGTGTTGCCACAGGGTCCCTCAAGCTAATGGCCAAATTTAGAGGGAAAATCGTACAATGGGACCTATGCTTGCTAAATTAACGGAACCAAGAAATATTAGGCAAGTTGAAATCACCTAAAACTATAAGGAATCACGATCTTTAAGACAATTAAAAATAGTTTGCAAAGCATCAGCATGGTGCATATTGGTCATAATATCAGAAGCTGGAGGAATATATGAACAAGAAATATATAAGCTCAACACCTAAGGGCAGATCAATCGGCACAACACTCGAACACAGATTCGAGTTAACAGCAATGAGTACTCCACCGCCACGACGACCAACACGATCAAGCCTATAAGAAATAAAGTTGTTAGAAAGAATTTCATTATCCAAAACAGAGGAGTTAAGCCAAGTTTCAGAGAAAGCTAATATGTCAGCCGAAAAGGTTTGGCTATCACAGAACAGGTTCGAGAGCTTGGTATGAAGTCCTCTTACATTTTGATAATGAATGCAAAGGACTAGACGTTATTAGTTTTTTGAAGCAGAAGATAAATTAGGAAGGTGGACAGGCAACGGACGGAGGCGCTTAGCTGAGCATAAGCACAAAGCAGAGAGAACAACAAAACCACTAGCAACTGCAGAATTAATGACGAGAGAGAAAAATAAAAAGAAATATCAAAGAAGCTAACATCGGCTATGCCGAAGTTTATATACCCTTGCAGTCCTTGATAATAATAATTTTACATGTTCAAAATTTGTTTTCTGCAACTCAATTCATCAATATACAAATAAAACAATTTTACTCTCTATTTTACAATTATTTTACAATCACATATGTAAATTTCATAGCATACTCCGATTTTTATGAAAATGTTTCTTCTAGTTCTTGGTGAGCTATATGATATGTTGGTCCGATCCTGATGGTTTTCATACTTTATTTTTAACGGGTAATAAAAAACCCCGAAAAAAAATTTCAGCCCGGTAGCTCTTAAGACGGCTGAGTAAAACGCATTCGCACAGACGGACGGACGGACGGACAGACGGACATGGCTATATCAACTCAGCTTCTCATGCTGATCAAGAATATATATACTTTATGGGGTCGGAAACGTCTCCTTCTGTGCGGTACAAACATCTGACCAATTTTATAATACCCTCTGCAAGGGTATAAAAAAAATTTAGATTCACCAAACACTAATCAAGAAACAGAAAAAACTGTTTAAACTATTTAATTTGGCGAATTATGGAAATAAAACACAATGGTGTCAAGAAAACAACACCAGCGAAAGCGTAATCAAATTAAGCTCATTTAAAAATTGAGAGAAAACAATAAATATTAATAAAAACTCAGGAGCTATACAAAAACACGACCGTCACGTCAGAGAGCAGAAGCTTTATATTGGGATTGAGAATGTTGAACATTGTTTAAATAACACACTTCATAGGAGCATTAGTCGGCAAAGTAGGAGATGAATTAAGAGAAGGACTAGAGCAGTTAGGAATAGTGAATGAACCAAGAAATTTGGATACAATTAGAAAGGATGGGGAAATGCATCAGAAGCAAAGCCAGAAGTACGATGAGTATAATAGCAAAAGGGTAGCAGGCACATGATATAAGGAAGGGGATTATATTATGGTGAACAATTTTGATAAAACTCTAGGAGGTGTTTGGAGTAGCCAGAATATAAAGCATTGCATAGGTAAAAGAAAAAGTGACTAAAAGTTATGCTTAAACAAATGAGAATAATGATAACTGTATCGTTAATTATGTAAGGATCGGGAGATCTTACGGTCAAGGCAGTCGAGTTGTAGAAGGAGAGACGGTCACACTCGCTCTCCTGCTTCTCTTCGATCCCGGTATTTTTAATCACTCTCTGAGAAAGAGGTAAGTTTAGCGCGTGAGTCAGTCAATGCTAAGCGTTGAGGAGAGTAGGACAGATATCGAGAGAACATTATTGATAACGATAATAAATAATAATAAAAACAGTTAAGAAATAAAATAAACTACTATTAATCTAAAGCAACCAAAACACGAATCTCCTAAAAAATCTGACATCAATTGATTTATCTACCGCCCAAAATATCGTAGAGTTACTATCCGATGTTTCTAAGCTCCTCATGTGAAGTCAAAGGGCGAGCGATGCTGTTTAAAAATAAACATCGTGTTTATCTCCGAATCAGATGCATGTATTAAAGAATATATAATACAACTGTACTTTTGTTACAAACTAACCTAGCACATTACTAAAATTACAATCAGACACAGACGTTGTGGAAAAACAGTTGTAGTTGTAAACTAACCCAAAAGATCACAACGGCAGGATGTCAAGTGGCCGACGGCGTGCCCAAAATAGTAATAATTTTTCAACCCTCGAACACGTAGGGTTTGAGTCGTAGTAGAATAAGATCTTCTAAGAACAATTGTTACCTCCTGGAGCCTAAGATTCCCTATATAAACTCCGTACTTTTGTAAATAAAATCGGTTAATATTTTGAATTCAACGAATGAAGATTGGGTTATTTTCCTTCTCCATGGAAGCGCTATCACATGCATGTTTTAGAAGAGAGTAGTAAGAGAAGTAGAGTATCCTTGAAGCTGGTAACTTTGCCGATTGGTCGACAATAAATCAAAGGGAATGTCAGATGAATATTACTTGTTTTTGATTCTCAACACTTCTGTAGAAAATTAATAAGTTAATAGTCAGTATCACTATCTTATATTTATAGTTTAATTCGTGCAATAGCCGGTCATTAAGAATTTTTATTGCCGATACTAATAGTCTCAGTTTAATTTTTGTGTGTCCGTATGATAAATACAATGTATGTATGTAAATTTTCATCCAAAAATATTGAAAATTAAGTGAGATTTAGGGAATCTCCGGCGGGACCTCAAAATAAAACTCGACAGCATTACTTGAAGAATTTAGTGAAGAAATACTGTGCAAAATTTCAAAACGATTCGTCCAGCAGATTTTTTACTTTAAAAATGGCAACTTTTCAGGAGAGCGTTTTAAAGTTTTGGACATCCAAAAATCTAATATAAAACAGTCGGCCGACATGCGTTCAACTGCCCATAACTTCAGAACTTTTACTATGATCGATCTAAACTTTTAATACACTATTCTTGTTGTGCATTCAGAAAAAAAAAAAATAAAAACTAGAGGGCCGGGGCTAACTTTGACCGCGTCAAAGTTTGTATGCCCTTGCAATTTTTTTGGTAACTTTTTCCTTACCTAAAGCCATCGAAGTGTAAAAACGTTTTATCTAAAAAGGCTTATGTTTGCGAAAGAACGGCCTACAATCTTAGTATAGGAAATAACGAAGATATTAAACTAAGTCACTGTTTTGCACTGATCGATCCTATGGGAGCTATATGATATAGTTACCCGATCTTTATCAAATTCGGCACAGCCATTAATAGATATATTAAACTAACAAATGTTTAATTTGAAAGCAATCGCGTTAAAAGTATCGAAGTTATTTCCGAAAGTCACTGCTTTCTATATGATATAGTTACCCGATCTTTATCAAATTCGGCACAGCCTTTAACAGATATATTAAACTAACAAATGTTTAATTTGAAAACAATCGCGTTAAAAGTAACGAAGTTATTGACAAAAGTCACTGTTTTCGAAAGATCGTTTCTATGGGAGCAAAATGATGTAGTTACCTGATCTTGATCAAATTTGGCACAGGTGTTTATAGGTATAATGAGCGCACCAATATTTGATTTCACGACAATAGCTCAGAAAATAACGAAGTTATTGAGAAAAGTCACTGTTCGTGACTTTGCCGGTTGTGGTCCGATCTGGCTGAATCCGAGATATACAACCCGGTATACACAAGCCTACATGCAAAATTTCAGCTCCGTAGCTTTTACGGTCTAGGGGGAGTTTGCGTTGATCCAGACGGACGGACGGACGGACATGGCTGTTTGAACTCATCTCGTCGTGCTGATCAAGAATATATATAGTAATATATCCGCCACTCCATCCACTCACACCACTCAATTTCCCACTCCAATCACCCACATAACTTGACCCCCTAAAATTCATAACGTTAAAGTAAACATTCCATTTTATAAACAATTGTCCCCCTCAAAACCAAAGCGTATGAACGCTAATCCATAAAATTAACATAAACAATTAAACACTTGAAATAATAATTGTCCCCCTAACAACCAAAAGCGTGAGAACGCTAACTCAGCAATTAAATTCGGACCAATCAAATCATCCAAATGTCAATCACGCCACCAAAGGGCTCCCAAATTTAGCTTATAAATATAACTATAAGACATTTCTGTAACCAGTTCTAAGTTTTCATTCAAATAATAAAGTACGTTGCTTTTAACTCACAAAACAAATCTTTTTTTTCCTTATTGGGAAATCGGATTTATTACTGGCGCAGTCGGTAGGATAAAACGAAATAATTTAGTGCGTGCAAAACTTTGTGTATAAGCGACCGTTACGGATATCGAATCTAAGGTTGCGTAATAAGCAAAACCTTTTTTGTATCATTAAATAAATAATTGTGCGAAACTTGTGTTAAGCCACCGCTACAGATATCAAATCTAAGGGTGGCCCGTGATCAAGACTTTTTGCGCTAAAAACAAGTAAAGGAGCTGTAAGCAACTAAAGCCCAAAGCCCTCGAAATTTTTTTTTTCGTTTTATCCGCAAAAGAACCTTTCGTGCAGTCAAAAGCGCGACATCGAATCTTGAAGTTCTAAATATATTCTAATCCAAGATGACACTAGAACTATCAGAAACACATCTGAACCAGGCACTTACCATGCTTGGACAGTTGCCCAATTTCGATGGTAACGCTTTGACCCTGAGCACGTTCAAACGGAGAGTTGACTACATTCTACAACTCTACCCGACGAGGGACATCCGTCAACATAGTTTGATGTATGGTACTATAGAGATGCAGCTCACTGGAGATTCAAAACGGATATCACAACTAGCGCACGCCAACAATTGGAACGAGTTGCGGGCCGCCCTCATCAGCGAATATAAGGTGCAAACGCCTTATGAAGAATTACTACGACGGCTATAACATACTTCCTTTGGAGGAAACCTTCGTAAGTTTATTAAAGATTTAGAACATAAATCTTTTATTATAATTAATAAGTTAGAATTAGAAGGCGATGCCGCCAATACCATTTTATACACAAATGCCATGAACAACACAATCAAAGAAGTCATTATTAAAAGATTACCAGACAAGCTTTATATGACTTTAGCGAAGTTTGATATTTCAACAGTGTCTAATTTGAAACAAGTAGCCCAGAGAGAGGGTCAATATGAAAACAGCTCCACAGAGAAACCCAAAACTAACAATCAAAGTAATTCAGGAAATTCTAATTACAAATCAAACCAAAACAATTCAGGGCAGAACTATTATAAGCAAAACCACCAATACAATAATTCAAATCATACCAATCCCCAAATAACCAACAGCTTCGAGAAGAATTTCAACAAAATCTTAATCAGGGCAGAAAAGAAATCCCCTTAATTATCAGATTCAGAATCAACCTCAGAATCAAAACCCTGTGGGAAATCAACCCACCAAAAGGCAAAGAGAGAGTACCAGTGGTCAGAGTAAAATGGAATGGTCCGAAAATTATCATCAATCAGCCTCGGATCAGATAGCTCAGACAAAACAGTTGGATCAAATAGATCAACCGAATACCTCCAATCAAATCCCTATGTCCAACTAAAAATCAATAACATTCCTTTAAAGTGAGTTATAGATACAGGCTCTTCAATAAATATTATCAACGAAATTATTTCAACTTTCCAGAAACATCAGAAAATTTAAATGTTCAAACAATAAAAGGAATAATCGAGCTTAACAAAAGCGTATCTTTTGCACCAAGCAAACTTTGCCCCAACCATCAAAATTTTATTGCCATAAATTTTCATCAACATATGACATACTATTAGGTAGAAAATATCTCAAAGTATGTCAGGCCGTTATTAATTACGAAGAAAATAGTGTAACATTATCAAATCACAAGTTCTATTTCAAATACACCAATAAAGAAGAAAAAGAAGAATCAATACCTTATCATCCCCCAGAGTTCGAATATGAAGCATTCGCACATGAAATAAATAACGGTATCGAGGAAAGAAACGAATTTAGACTTGATCATTTAAATTCAGAAGAAATAGAAAAGTTAAAGAAAATATTGCATGAATTTAGCGATATCCAGTATAGGAAAGGTGAAAATTTGACCTTTACCAGTACAATAAAACACAACATCAGAACTAAACACGAAGACCTAATTTACAAACACCCATACAAATACCCACAAATCTTTGACGAAGAAGTCAATAAACAAATTAATGAAATGATAGAACAGGGAATCATTCGGAAATCGAAATCGCCCTATTGTTCACCAATCTGGATCGTACCTAAAAAAGAGGACGCATCCAAAGAACAAAAGTTCCGCCTAGTAATCGACTATCGTAGTCTAAATGAGATTACTGTCGATGACAAGTTCCCAATACCAGTAATGGATGTAATATTAGACAAACTTGCAAAATGTGAATATTTTATAAAGATTGTTTAGTCTACTTAGACGATATTATTGTTTATTCCACCTCATTAGAAGAACATTTGTCATCACTAAAAAAGGTCTTTGCTAACTTGCGCAATGCTTATCTAAAACTACAATTAGATAAATGCGAGTTCTTGAAAAAGGAAACAGAATTTTTAGGTCACGTCATAACTACAGAAGGAATCAAACCAAACCCAGACAAAGTGAAAGCTATTCAAAAATTTCCAATCCCAAAAACCCCGAAAGAAATAAAATCATTCTTAGGCTTATGCGGATTCTTCCGTAAATTCATTCCAAATTTTGCACACATTGCAAAGCCTTTAACCTTTGGATTAAAGAAAGGAGCTAAGATTAACATAAACGAAAAATTAAAATGCCTCCTTATGAACGATCCCATACTTGCATATCCCGATTTTAAAAAACCATTTTTTCTAACCGCTGATGCTAGCAATATAGCTTTAGGTGCTATAGGTTTTTTTTTTCGTCTCACAGGACCAGAGACCTATTTCTTATGGTAGTAGAACATTAAACCAACATGAACTTAATTATTCAGCCATAGAAAAGGAACTACTATCTATCGTATATTTTAGGCCATACCTCTTCGGTAGACATTTTGAAATCCTAAGTGATCATAAACCCCTTGTCTGGTTGGACAATATCAAAGAACCTAACAGGAAATTACAAAGATGGAAAATAAAATTGAACGAATTCGATTACAAAATAAAATACTTACCAGGAAAAGAGAATTATGTGGCAGACGCCCTTTCCAGAATAAAAATAGATGAAAATCTTTTAGGTGAAGAAGTAAGTAGTTCTAGAGCTACAGTACATAGTGCTCAAGAAGATAACGAAAACCTAATAGCCATTTCAGAAAAACCCCTGAATTTCTACAATCGTCAAATAGAATTTAATAAATGCAAAGAAAATAAAGTCAACGTTACTCACTATTTTATAGAAATATCATAAGTAGAAATGACCAATCAGTTTGCTAAAGAAATTATTAAGGAATATTTATGCTCAAAAAATAACGCACTTTATATTCAAAACGACACAGATTTTCAAATACTTCAAGAAGCTTATCTTGAAATAATTAGTCCAGACAGCCAAACAAAAACATTGAGAACCACTTACAAATGAAAAGACATTTCCCCTTATGCAGAATACAAAGAAATTATTCTTAAAACCATAAATCACTACTTCATCCAGGTATCACTAAAACTCAAAACTGGTTTAAAGATAAATACTATTATCCAGACTATCAAAAATTAATTCAAAACTTTATTAATGAATGCCATATTTGCAATTTATCATAATCAGAAAACCGAAATACCAAATTATCTTTTGAAACCGCCCCAGAGATATTTAACGCTAGAGAAAAATACGTGATGGATTTCTAATTAATCGACAATCAACAATTTTTATCTTGTATAGATATTTATTCAAAGTACGCAACTTTAGTCGAAGTTAAAAGTCGAGATTGGCTTGAAACAAAAAGGGCAATCACAAAAATCTTTAACGATATGGGTAAACCGTTAGAAATCAAAGCAGATAAAGAATCAGCTTTCATTTGCATAGCACTTCAAAATTGGCTACAATCAGAAAACGTTAATATAAGTATAACATCGAGCAA
This sequence comes from Drosophila willistoni, assembly GCF_018902025.1. Taxonomy (NCBI): domain Eukaryota; kingdom Metazoa; phylum Arthropoda; class Insecta; order Diptera; family Drosophilidae; genus Drosophila; species Drosophila willistoni. The sequence goes on along the minus strand of NW_025814071.1, from coordinate 196,030 downwards.
AAATGGTGTTTCAGACGTCAAAAGATTCCACAGGACTGTAAACGAAAAGCTAAGAGTTATTAATGCAGAATCTAGTATAGAAGACAAACAAACTAAAAAGTATCCTTTACACATATAACCATAAAACTAAACATCTAACGACAAATAGAACACCAGCAGATATCTTTATTTACGCAGGCACACCTCTTTATAATACACAAGCTAACAAAGCAAAACAAATTGATAAATTAAATGAAAATAGGAACGATTTTGAAATAAATACACAGTATAAACAAGCCCCTTTAGTTAGATCGAAAACGACAACACCCTTTAAGAAAACAGGTGAAATTACCCAAGTTGACGACAAACATTATATTGAAACAAACCGAGGTAGACAAACAACACACCACAAATCGAAATTCAAAAAGAAAAAGAAAACTCATCAAAGTAAATATACTAATTAATTTCAGAGATACCAACATTACTATTTCTACTCTTATCAATGGTACACTCGACGCATAATCAAAGCATTGAAATTAATCCCATAAAGGCATCTAATGGATATCTTGTATTCAAAACAGGAACCATGGATTTACCCTCAGATTTCGAATATCATTATTTAACTGTAAATTTAACCAACATACAAACCACTTATAACAACTTGGTTGAGCAGTCAGAACCACATAAGAACATAGTCCACTTTCAGTATTTAGTCGAAAAATTAAATCGCGAAATGAACGGCATAAGAATAATAAAAAGAAATAAGCGAGGACTTATTAACATAATAGGCACAGCACATAAATATCTTTTCGGCACCTTAGACCAATACGATAAAGAAGATCTTGAACAAAAAATTGATAATCTATCAGCAAATAGCGCCCAAGATAATGAACTTAATCATATCATTGAAGCAGTCAACAAAAATATAGAACTCCTAAATAATCTTACTATTCAACAGGATGCAGAGGATGCAGACAAAAAATTGAATATACTAATGTTCAAATTAGAGCATTTTACAGAATACATAGAAGACATAGAGTTAGGAATGCACTTGACAAGACTAGGAATATTTAATCCAAAACTTTTAAACCATCAAGAAATAAATACAGAAAAACTCTTAAACATAAAAACATCTACTTGGTTAAAATCAGTCACAAATGAAATATTAATAATTTCGCATATACCTAGACAAATATCTAAAACGTCGCTATTTAAAATTATATCCTATCTAGATGAAAATAATAATACTTTAACAGAAAACATTCAAGAAACTTACTATATTAAAAATAATAAAATTTATGCAAAATCAACCAAAAAACAAGAAATAAATGAGTGTATAGTTGGCATTATTACACAAAAACCAGCAGAATGGAAATACACAAAGATGTTCAAAACCAATTCAATTAGTTATGTAGAACCCAATATTATCGTAACTTGGAACTTGCCCAAAACAAACTTAAAACAAAATTGTAACCAAAATAAAATATTCATAGAAGGAAATAATATAATAAAAATATACGACTGTGCTATGCAGTTGAATGAGATATCAATAACAAATACATTGCAGGATTATACCCAGAATATTTATGTAACCAACAATGTAACAAAACTAGAACCAATCTCTTATATCCAAGCTAAACAAATCATTTCCGAAAAAACTGCGTATAACAAAATATTTAATAGCATAACTACTACAACATTTATAATTACACTAATAAGTTTAACCCTATATCTTATTTATAAATTTAAGTCAATATCAAAAAAAATAATTATTACACAAATTAAGAATGAAACTTTTGTACAATCAAGTGACTCAGCTTTTGACAATCCCGTTTTACATGAATTGTCCCCATCCAAAGAAATTTCACTTGCAACACAGCAAGTACATCCCACTCTATACCCTGTATTCCCCGCCTGAGCACAGGCTATTTTCTACGTGTTGGGGGAGTAATATATCCGCCACTCCATCCACTCACCCCACTCGATTTCCCACTCCAATCACCCACATAACTTGACCCCTAAAATTCATAACGTTAAAGTAAACATTCGTTTTTATAAACAATTGTCCCCCTCAAAACCAAAGCGTATGAACGCTAATCCATAAAATTAACATAAACAATTAAACACTTGAAATAATAATTGTCCCCTAACAACCAAAAGCGTGAGAACGCTAACTCAGCAATTAAATTCGGACCAATCAAATCATCCAAATGTCAATCACGCCACCAAAGGGCTCCCAAATTTAGCTTATATATATAACCATAAGACATTTCTGTAACCAGTTCTAAGTTTTCATTCAAATAATAAAGTACGTTGCTTTTAACTCACAAAACAAATCTTTTTTTTCCTTATTGGGAAAATTGGATTTATTACTATATACATTATATGGTCGGAAATGCTTCCTTTTATGCGTTGCACACTTCTGACCAAAATTAATATACCCAAGGGTATAAAAAAATTTTTTAATACTATACCCTCCCTAAATTCCCAATCGTGTCGAAGGACTTGGTTGGACTAGCTTAGTTCAGCATCATATTGATGGGAAACTGCCAAACAACGGTTCTATGCTTCGGTTCTATCCTTCGTTTCTTCCATTCACTGAAAAGTCAAAGCGTAAGGGGCATTCACACTACCGGGCCGACCTCTACATCAATTTACGACTATGTCTTTTGGACTGTGTAAAGCAACGTCATCCACGTGTCGTCTAATAGATGAAGCCATCCCACCAGATCTTCGACTTTCAAAACCACCTCGCCGTTCTAGATTTAATTATTTGGACTATGTTATTGATAACTCAGGCATTTGTACTTGATTTATAATACACAAGCTAACAAAGCAAAACAAATTGATAAATTAAATGAAAATAGGAACGATTTTGAAATAAATACACAGTATAAACAAGCCCCTTTAGTTAGATCGAAAACGACAACACCCTTTAAGAAAACAGGTGAAATTACCCAAGTTGACGACAAACATTATATTGAAACAAACCGAGGTAGACAAACAACACACCACAAATCGAAATTCAAAAGAAAAAGAAAACTCATCAAAGTAAATATACTAATTAATTTCAGAGATACCAACATTACTATTTCTACTCTTATCAATGGTACACTCGACGCATAATCAAAGCATTGAAATTAATCCATAAAGGCATCTAATGGATATCTTGTATTCAAAACAGGAACCATGGATTTACCCTCAGATTTCGAATATCATTATTTAACTGTAAATTTAACCAACATACAAACCACTTATAACAACTTGGTTGAGCAGTCAGAACCACATAAGAACATAGTCCACATTCAGTATTTAGTCGAAAAATTAAATCGCGAAATGAACGGCATAAGAATAATAAAAAGAAATAAGCGAGGACTTATTAACATAATAGGCACAGCACATTAATATCTTTTCGGCACCTTAGACCAATACGATAAAGAAGAACTTGAACAAAAAATTGATAATCTATCAGCAAATAGCGCCCAAGATAATGAACTTAATCATATCATTGAAGCAGTCAACAAAAATATAGAACTCCTAAATAATCTTACTATTCAACAGGATGCAGAGGATGCAGACAAAAAATTAAATATACTAATGTTCAACTTAGAGCATTTTACAGAATACATAGAAGACATAGAGTTAGGAATGCACTTGACAAGACTAGGAATATTTAATCCAAAACTTTTAAACCATCAAGAAATAAATACAGAAAAACTCTTAAACATAAAAACATCTACTTGGTTAAAATCAGTCACAAATGAAATATTAATAATTTCGCATATACCTAGACAAATATCTAAAACGTCGCTATTTAAAATTATATCCTATCCAGATGAAAATAATAATACTTTAACAGAAAACATTCAAGAAACTTACTATATTAAAAATAATAAAATTTATGCAAAATCAACCAAAAATCAAGAAATAAATGAGTGTATAGTTGGCATTATTACACAAAAACCAGCAGAATGGAAATACACAAAGATGTTCAAAACCAATTCAATTAGTTATGTAGAACCCAATATTATCGTAACTTGGAACTTGCCCAAAACAAACTTAAAACAAAATTGTAACCAAAATAAAATATTCATAGAAGGAAATAATATAATAAAAATATACGACTGTGCTATGCAGTTGAATGAGATATCAATAACAAATACATTGCAGGATTATACCCAGAATATTTATGTAACCAACAATGTAACAAAACTAGAACCAATCTCTTATATCCAAGCTAAACAAATCATTTCCGAAAAAACTGCGTATAACAAAATATTTAATAGCATAACTACTACAACATTTATAATTACACTAATAAGTTTAACCCTATATCTTATTTATAAATTTAAGTCAATATCAAAAAAAATAATTATTACACAAATTAAGAATGAAACTTTTGTACAATCAAGTGACTCAGCTTTTGACAATCCCGTTTTACATGAATTGTCCCCATCCAAAGAAATTTCATTTGCAACACAGCAAGTACATCCAACTCTATACTCTGTATTCCCCGCCTGAGCACAGGCTATTTTCTACGTGTTGGGGGAGTAATATATCCGCCACTCCATCCACTCACACCACTCAATTTCCCACTCCAATCACCCACATAACTTGACCCCCTAAAATTCATAACGTTAAAGTAAACATTCGTTTTTATAAACAATTGTCTCCCTCAAAACCAAAGCGTATGAACGCTAATCCATAAAATTAACATAAACAATTAAACACTTGAAATAATAATTGTCCCCCTAACAACCAAAAGCGTGAGAACGCTAACTCAGCAATTAAATTCGGACCAATCAAATCATCCAAATGTCAATCACGCCACCAAAGGGCTCCCAAATTTAGCTTATAAATATAACCATAAGACATTTCTGTAACCAGTTCTAAGTTTTCATTCAAATAATAAAGTACGTTGCTTTTAACTCACAAAACAAATCTTTTTTTTCCTTATTGGGAAAATTGGATTTATTACTATATACATTATATGGTCGGAAATGCTTCCTTTTATGCGTTGCACACTTCTGACCAAAATTAATATACCCTTTTTGCAAGAGTATAAAAAAAATTGTTAATACTATACCCTCCCTTAATTCCCAATCGTGCCGAAGGACTTGGTTGGACTAGCTTAGTTCAGCATCATATTGATGGGAAACTGCCAAACAACGGTTCTATGCTTCGGTTCTATCCTTCGTTTCTTCCATTCACTGAGAAGTCAAAGCGTAAGGGGCATTCACACTACCGGGCCGACCTCTACATCAATTTACGACTATGTCTTTTGGACTGTGTAAAGCAACGTCATCCACGTGTCGTCTAATAGATGAAGCCATCCCACCAGATCTTCGACTTTCAAAACCACCTCGCCGTTCTAGATTTAATTATTTGGACTATGTTATTGATAACTCAGGCACTTGTACTTGATCCAACAAAAATATCATGCTTGCTAAACTGGCCGACCCCTAAAATTTGAAGAAAGTCCTAGGGATTCTTGGTATTTACGGTATTTCCCTATAACAGACGTTTTGTCCGCAAAAAAAAAAGTTTATGTGGACACCAGAGGCCGAAAAAGCTCGTCCGGGATATTGTTAAAAATTTAACATACATATAACACTGTGTGAGTGAAATAGACAACAAATCAATTTCTAAGAAGTGACAAAGCAAAAGCTTTTTGTGTCGGCATCATTATGTAAGAGCAAGCGATATAGGCTGTGCTAGATTTATTGCATAAAATCGTTGATGCCCAAATACGTTACGAAGCAGACACTATATGTACGAGCATGTTTGATAACGGACGGCGATCAGTGAAACTTTTTAGAACAGTCTAGAAATATTTGGATAGAGCGAATCAAGACGCAAAACGTCAGCAGAGCAGAGGCAACCCGTTGGCAGAGTCAACCCGTTGGCAGAGGCAAAGCTGGACGTTAGCGCAAGGTAAAACGTCAGCAGAGGCAGAGGCAACCAATTGGCAGAGGCAAAGCTGGACGTAACGCAAGGTGAAACGTCGGCAGAGGCAGAGGGAAAGCTGGACGTAGCGTGAGGTAAAACGTCGGCAGAGGCAGACGCAACCCGTTGGCAGAGGCAGAAGCTGGACGCGGCAAGAGAGAAAACGTCAGAAGAGGCCCGACAACCCGCTGGCAGAAATTAAACGAAGACTTCGTGGGGCAGGAGCGGACTTGGGTAAATTTTTGGGGACTATAGATAGTTCTAATGGTTAATTGAATTTATTCAAACTAACCCTAGCATTAATTATTGGTATTGAACAAAGAAAATATTATAATATGGAGCTTGACGAGGTTATGGCATTGCGAGTCGCAGATTTGCGAAATAAGTTGGCCGAATTGAACCTTAGCACAGTACGAAGAAAACGCGATTTACAGAATAGACTTTTTACGCATTACAAAATTCAAGACCAGGATAGCGAGGAAGAAGAAGTAGAATCAGTAGTTAAAGTTACGGGCGAACTGCCTACAAATAATTTTAGTCGATCTTGGTACATCTTAAAAGGGCAGTGTATCCTATTTTTCCGGCTCAGGTAGTTCCGACATTGATTCGTGGGTGCAACAGATAGAAGATTGTGCTATTACAGTACAACGGGACAAGTTACAGACCTTTGCCAACAGTTGTTAGCTGCGACAGCCAAATCATTTTTTCGAAGTCAACATTGTATACACAATTTGGAGATATAAAAAGCAGCATTGCGCAAAGAATTTGGTTCGAAACGATTAGCAGCTGAGATTCATAGAATATTATCGCAACGTTCTTAGAAAAGAGAGGAGACATGTAAATTTGTATGCTTTAATGGAAATTGCCAAACCAGTGAGTTTGGCGATGAGAGCTTGATAGAATATATTGTAAAGGACATTCCAGATTCACAAGTAAATAAAGCTATTCTATTTCAAGCCTGGAATCTAGAAAAACTGAAATTTCAAATAGATTCGTATCAGTAAGTTCGTGCTTCACGCAAGTTTGAGGCTCAGTCAGGAAAAAGGATTATTCAGGGTAAAATTATCTAACGTTATATTTAAAGACTTGTAGATACTTGTCTTATGCGCTTAACAGGATTTGGCGACAGTAAAGTGATGACTTTCGGTAGTTTTATAATACCAGTGAACGTGGATATTTTAGTTATGAACATAGCATTCCATGTAGTGCCAGATCAAGAGATAAATTTTGATGCTATAGTAGGTTGAACGATATTGAACACTGTCAATTTAAGTGTAACAACAAATGGATCTAATTTTGCTATCCGCAACGATATAGAAGTTTGGTACACCTCTATGGCTTACTATTAAGCCAAAGAGAGAACAAAATGAGGCAGATATTCAGAGAGATTGGAAATTCTTCATCACAAATATTGAAGATAGGGATAAGAGTTTAGACATAAATCTGTCGCATTTGAACCATTTGATAAAAGAGCAGTAGAGAAATTAATTCGGTACCACAAGCCAATAAGAAATGCGATTTGACCAGTAAGCATGAAAATTATGTTGTACATCAGTACAATCCTGTACATCAGCTCCCGAGACGTTTAGCCCTTTGTAACCAGGAAATCGTTGACAAACAAATTCAACAATGGCTAGCAGAGAAAATAGAACAAATGTCTTAGTCTCGAAAAAGAATGGTCAGAAACGTTTATGCTGTGTCTACTCCTGTAGACACATTTCCTATTAAACGAAAAGATTCTTGGTGATAACTTTCCCATGGTTCATATGGACAGCGTTTTAGAAAACTGGCAAGGTGCCGATGTGTTCTCAACTTTAGACTTAACAAACGGATTTTTCCATGTACCGGTAGTCGAAAGCTCTCAGAAATACACTTCTTTTGTTACTCAAAGTGGACAATATAAATTCCTGAATGTTCCTTTCGGTATTTCTAATTCACCAGCTATATTTACAAGATTCATAATGGTTGTATTATGAGATTTGATTAAAGCAAACGATTGTGTAGTCTACATGGCCGAAATCATCATTCCAAATGCACAAATGTACTAAAACGCGTACTAGACGTGTGAGTAAATGGAGTAAATGTCAGATGCTGTAACGAAAAGTCCTATTTTTAGGGCATGACGTAGAAAAACGTTAACGTTTAATATATTTGTTGAATCTATTCTTAAATTGGAGCTTAACAACAAGTTGGGTTGGTCTGTCATTTCTTTTAAGACGAGTTCTATTATTAGTTCGCGTAAGGGAATTGGCAAGAACATTGATTGTTGACTACCAATTTCAGATTTTACGCAAGGTATATTTAGATCATTTTAAATGTTGTCGTTCAGTATGTACCACCGAGCCCCGGAGATTGATCTTAAAATCTTCGACTGCGCCCTTTGTATGATGTCGACATTGCTGGTACTTGCATTCCCCCATAGTACGGCACCGTAAGTCCAGATGAGTTTCAGTACGGACGTTATGCGATTGACTTGTTTAATTCTCCCATGTTTTTCGCGGAAGCCGAACTGGTGTGAAGGGATTGTGCCAGAAATAAGTTGTTTTATGTTGTATGCCAAATGAGCATATGCCCACAGTATTGTAGAGTATACAATATAACAAGTGGTCATATGCTCAACATTAAAGTAAGAGTAACATACCAACACTTTGTTGCTATGTTTATGCAACCATTCATAATAATAATATGATCCGCCACTTATGCGGACTGGCCGCTGAGCGTGGGATCGCTAGCGTAAGCACTTTTGACTATGTACCCTCTGTACATATATGCTAACACATACAAACATATATACTGCAACACACTCTCTCACTCTGCCAGCGCCCTAAGCGGCAAAATGTATTCAATACATATAAGATGTATAGGCAAAAACTAAGATATGAATAAACTGTCCAGACAATTCTGGATGACGGCTCGAACAGAACAGTTGTGTTTTATTTTAACCAAAACGGATTTAACAAAAAACTTAATGCGCACATAACATGGCGACCGTGACATGTGAAAAAAAAAAAGAAATAAATTAATTAATAAACCAAGAAACACGAAAATAATTTGTGCAAATTGTGAAATGTATTTTCAATTGATTGCGAACCACTGTGCGCGCTATGATGAATGAAACAAAACAAAAAGAAAAATTAATCGAGATGCTGGAATTCTTGTGATTTTTCTACTATCAACTCTTGGGTGCTGCTCCAAGGTGCACTCCCATAACACACATACGTTTCTCCAATTATTTACAAAAAAAAAAAAAGAAATTAATTGAAATTTAAAAATAATAATTAAAAAAAAAATATAATTTGAAACATTAAAATAAAACCAATTAAATCAACAACAAGATACTGATGTCCACGGAACCCTCCTTCAAGACCGCTGTTCCTAACGAACAAAGGGATTTGCCGACGTTGCAAGAGGCTTTGCAGGCAAATCCATTCGATGGACCACGGCCACTAACAATAGAGGAGTACAGGGCCCGGCAACAGAAGAGAATCCCCAAGAAGACGAAACGAGGCGGTGAGGTGAGACGCCTGCTCACCCAGAAAAGACTGCAGCAGGATTTGCTAAAGGCCAGCACCAACGAAGAAGACCGACAACGCTGCATAGAGCGTATTGAGGACATCAAAATTGAACTGCGCCAAAGAGCGCAGAAACGCAAGCGGGCCGCAGTAATGCGCAAGCCCTAACTTGCCATAGATTTAAACTCTAATAAGCAAACTGAGGCACGAAAGTGCAGGTTGCGCCTACTAACCACTATTAGGCTTTCTACTAAAAACACACGATTGGACAATTAATTGTTTAAATAAAAAATGTCAGCCAATCGTGTGTAACTAACACAACAATAACTTTTCCATGTCTCTGGCGCTGAGAATAAACTCAGCAGCGTTAGAAAAATAGTTTCAAGAAAAATAATTAAAAAAAAAAAAACATAACTTTAAATGAAAAATAAAAAAAAATTTTTTATATATATATATATTCTTGAGTTAGTATTTTTTTTTCTTTTTTTTCTATATGCAACCTAATGCGATTCCAAAAGACAGTAACATAGAAAAAGTTGACAATATGTTAGATCATGAATCTAAAGTAGCGGATTCAACCGCGAATGTCATAAATAATGTCGAAACTGTCTCGGTTGATTTGAAAATCATAACCTTAATGCTTGTAATAATTGTTATTCTTTTATTAACAACCGTTTTAACAAAACTATATAAGATGCACAATAAGTGCCTTAAGAAAAAATATTCCAGTAGGGCCGATAACCTATATGTTGTTTAAGACGATAGACATAGTAGAAAAGTGTATAATAGAGAACCCAACTTTAGAATAAATTCTTTGATAATATTGAGTAAATATTACGAATTTATAAAAATTTGTGATTTCGAAGACGACAATATAGATACTTTTAATTGTGCAGCAAGCCCATTAATAATATGTAACAACAAAATAGAAAAGGGCATAGTAATGAGTACATTACCATGTGTAATGGTAAAAACAGTAGAAGAAAACCATGACATACTTGGTTCTACAACAATAATTTTGGTACGATTGCACCGCTGAATGTTGTAGACAAAATATGGAGTGGAGTACGATAGCACGAAAGATTAATGATCATAAAGATAAATTTGAAAAATCTTTTAAATGTATTAACTCAGATAAAGTCATAAGACCAGAAACTTTGATAAACCATGCTCAAATACTGATAACACAGTATAATAACATATTATCAATAGTAAACAAAGTTAATGAGAAATTAGCAAAAGAGCATAGGCATCAGTGTGAAAAACTGATAAAATCATTGAAAATAAGATTGAACAATATTAGTACTAGACGAAATATTGTAATAGTAATTCCAGAAGATCAAAGTCAGCCAGCTGAATTTGACGAAAGCCAATTAGCAGATTTGGACGAGTCCAAACCAATTATTGATACTGAAAGTGATATCGATAGTGACATCGAAACACTTGAAGAAAGTACAATGGCTAACCAAGAGGAATTAGTAAAAAGTTATTATTAAACAGATTCCTAACTGCATTACGCATTGTGGAAAGAACTAAGGGAGACCAAGAGGATATAGCAGTTGAGGTTATAAAATCAAAAATAACCGGCACAATCCTCTATAAAGTAGAAAATGAAACCACTATTGCAGGGATAATAAATAAGCTCAAAGAAAATGTAAAAGGAGAATCTCCTGACGTTTTAAAGGCAAAACTAATGAACATAAAACAAAAAGGCAAAACTGCTTCCCAGTATGCAACCGAAATGGATAATTTGCGGAAGCAACTGGAGGCAGCCTTTATTGATAACGGATTAGACCCAATCAATGCGGAAAAATTCTCTACAAGCGAGTCTGTTTCTGCAATGATTAAAAATTGCGAGCACGAAAAGCTCAAAGTAATATTAGAAGCTGGAAACTTTGTAACTTTCAATGATGTAATGGGTAAATATATCCATTGCAGCACGGAAATGACTGGAAGTGCAAATACAGTATTATTTCAACGAGGCCGCAATAATAGAGGAGGTAGTAACCATTACCAAAGAGGTAGAGGCAATGGCCGCGGAAACTACAACTCCAACTATAACAATTACAATAACAGAAACAACAATAGAGGTGGTCGAGGTAATGGCCGAGGTAGAAATAATTACTACCGAGGTAACAGCCAAAACAGATACAATAGCAATACCGAAAACAGTTATGTCCGAGTAGCCCAAGATGCTTCGGGAAACTCGCAGACACCTCCAGATACTCGAAATTAAAAAGTAAAATATATACTGTAAACTTAAGTCTCAATAATTTTGTATCATTTACAAATGTTCAGACAAATAAAATCATTACATTCCTAATTGATACAGGTGCAGATATTTCAATTATAAAAGAAAATTCCGATGTCTTTCATGACATACAATTCAATAAAATCATAGACATTCGTGGCATAGGTGAAGGAGTAATTAACTCCAAAGGACTAGCCTCAATTGAATTACAAACAGGGAAATACATTATTCCATATAAATTTCATTTACTACATTCAGATTTTGCAATCCCTTGCGATGGAATAATAGGACTAGATTTTATAAAGACTTTTAATTGCCAATTAGATTATAATACTTCGGAGGATTGGTTTATAATCAGACCTTCAAACCTAACGTATCCCATTAATGTACCGATAACATTTAGTTACCAAGTGATACGCAAAATAGATTTGTCTTCAGAAGAAGAAAGCATTTTCATCCCAAATCAAGAAATCAAGCATGGTGTTTATATTGCAAACACTATTGCCCAAACCAAAAATACTTTTGTCCGATTTTTAAATACGACAGATAAATGCCAACTAGTAGGCATTAATAAAATAAAATTCGAACCGCTCTCAAAATACGATGTGGTTCAAACTTCAAATAACAATAGAACAGAGTCTGTTATTAGTAAACTAAAGAAAAATTTTCCAATCATGTTCAAAAAGCAACTTATGGAAATATGCACCGAGTATAGTGATGTGTTCGGACTTGAAACCGAACCAATCACAACCAACAACTTTTATAAACAAAAATTGAGACTTAAGGACGAAGAGCCAGTATATGTAAAAAACTATCGATGTCCGCATAGCCAAACCGAAGAAATTAAAAAACAAGTAGAAAAGTTAATTGAACAAAATATTGTTGAACCATCGATTTCACCTTACAATAGCCCACTCTTATTGGTCCCAAAGAAATCTCTTCCGGACTCTAAAGAGAAAAAATGGCGATTAGTAATTGACTATCGCCAAATAAACAAAAAACTGCTATCAGATAAATTTCCACTCCCCAGAATTGACGATATTCTTGATCAACTGGGTAGAGCTAAATATTTTTCATGCCTTGACTTAATGTCAGGTTTCCACCAAATTGAACTTGAGGAAAGCTCAAGGAACATAACGTCTTTTTCAACAAACAATGGTTCTTATCGCTTCACGAGATTACCATTTGGTCTAAAAATAGCACCTAATTCATTTCAGAGAATGATGACAATAGCATTCTCGGGTTTAGAGCCTTCACAAGCATTCCTTTATATGGATGATTTGATCGTTATTGGTTGTTCTGAACAACACATGCTTAAAAACCTAACAGACGTTTTTACACTTTGTAGAAAACACAAATTGAAATTACATCCAGAAAAATGTTCATTTTTCATGCATGAGGTGACATTTTTAGGTCACAGATGCACCGACAAAGGAATCTTACCAGATGATACAAAATTCGATGTTATTAATAACTATCCAGTCCCTACGGACGCAGACAGTGCTAGAAGATTCGTTGCATTTTGCAATTATTATAGACGTTTCATAAAAAACTTCGCCGAATACTCACGGCATATAACACGATTATGCAAAAAGAATGTCCCATTCGAATGGACAGCGGAATGTGAAAAGGCATTCCAGTATTTAAAAACACAACTTGTTAAACCAACCTTGTTACAGTACCCAGATTTTAGCAAAGAATTTTGTATAATCACAGATGCAAGCAAGCACGCATGTGGAGCAGTTTTAACTCAAAACTATAATGGACTCCAACTCCCAGTTGCATATGCATCAAGAGCATTCACTAAAGGTGAAAGCAATAAAAGTACAACTGAACAAGAGCTAGCAGCAATACATTGGGCAATTACACATTTCAGACCATATATATATGGCAAACATTTCACAGTAAAAACTGATCATCGCCCCTTAACATATTTATTCTCGATGATAAACCCAAGTTCAAAATTAACTCGCATGCGACTCGAATTAGAAGAATACGATTTTACAGTAGAATATCTGAGAGGAAAAGATAATTTCGTGGCAGACGCTCTGTCCAGAATTACAATAACTGATTTAATTGATATGAATAAAAAAGTCCTGAAAGTCACTACCAGGCACCAAAGTAGACAACAAAATTTCTGCGCAGAAAACAAACAAGAACAATTGCCAAGGCAAAGTCTTGAAAAAGCTTCTAAGCCCAACGTATACGAAGTCATAACAAATGACGAGGTACGAAAAGTAGTGACCTTGCGAATGACATTCGAAATGTTTATTGAAACATGGAAAAAAAGTTATAGCGAGAATAAATGTTAGCGATTTATACTCCAATGGAATTTTAGACTTAGGTCAGTTTTTCCAAAGGCTTGAATGGCAAGCCGGTGTATATAATGTCAGCCAACTAAAAGTGGCACCGAGCGAAAAGATCTTTGAATCAATTTCGATAGATACTTTCAAACATATGGGCAACAAGAATTTAAAATCATTAAGAGTAGCGCTACTCAAGCCGGTGACCCAAATATACAATGAAAAAGAAAAAGAAGCTATATTGTCTACATTTCATGACGATCCAATTCAAGGAGGTCACACAGGCATAAATAAAACGATAACAAAAATAAAAAGACAATATTATTGGAAAAACATGACGAAACATGTAAAAGAGTACATTAATAAATGTCCAAAATGCCTGACGTCAAAAACGACGAAACACACGAGATCACCTATGATAATTACAGAAACTCCACAATATGCTTTCGACAGGGTGATAGTAGACACAATTGGTCCACTACCACGTTCGGAAAATGGGAATGAATACGCAATCACTTTAATATGTGATTTGACAAAGTATTTAGTAGCAATTCCTATTGCAAATAAAAGTGCAACAACTGTCGCAAAAGCCATATTCGAATCTTTTATTCTGAAGTACGGTCCAATGAAGACGTTCATTACGGACATGGGAACAGAATACAAAAATTCCATTATAACTGACTTGTGCAGATATCTAAAAATAGATAACATAACATCTACAGCACACCACCACCAGACATTAGGTACCGTTGAAAGAAGTCATAGGACATTCAACGAGTACATTCGTTCATATATTTCAGTAGATAAAACTGATTGGGACGTATGGTTACAGTATTTCGTGTATTGTTTTAACACAACACCATCTGTAGCTCATAATTATTGTCCATATGAACTAGTATTTGGAAGACAGAATAACTTACCAATACAATTTAATAGAGTAGATAAAATAGAACCTATATATAATATAGAAGATTATTCTAAGGAAGTTAAATTTAGACTAGAAAACGCGTATAAGAGAGCTCGAATACTTTTAGAAAAAAAATAAAATTAAACAGAAAGAAATAAACGATAAGAAAGTATTAGATTTTAAACTAGAAATAGGAGACCAAGTTTATTTGAAAAACGAAACAGGTCACAAATTAGAATCTTCTTATATAGCACCATTTGAGGTCATTAATATAGAAAAGAATAACAATATAATTATAAGAAATAAGAAAAATAAGGAGCAAAAAGTTCATAAAGATAGACTAAAAAAGATAAATAAATAAAGAAAAAAAAAAAGAGATAAGAATATATATATATACATATTGAAAAAAAAAAATTTTTTTTTTTAATTACAAAAAAAAAAAAGAAAACATTTTTATTAAAAAAAAAAAAAAATTAAAATTAAAAATATACAACATAGTATTTAAGAAAAACAAATAAATAACTACATAATATTACGTTATTCTTTTAAAAAGGGAGGTGTTGTATGTTGTATGCCAAATGAGCATATGCCCACAACATTAAAGTAAGAGTAACATACCAACACTTTGTTGCTATGTTTATGCAACCATTCATAATAATAATATGATCCGCCACTTATGCGGACTGGCCGCTGAGCGTGGGATCGCTAGCGTAAGCACTTTTGACTATGTACCCTCTGTACATATATGCTAACACATACAAACATATATACTGCAACACACTCTCTCACTCTGCCAGCGCCCTAAGCGGCAGAATGTATTCAATACATATAAGATGTATAGGCAAAAACTAAGATATGAATAAACTGTCCAGACAATTCTGGATGACGGCTCGAACAGAACAGTTGTGTTTTATTTTAACCAAAACGGATTTAACAAAAAACTTAATGCGCACATAACAAAGTTTAATTGGATCTGCATTACCTTTTCAAAAAGCTTCGAAAGACATGGCAGCAAACTAATTGGCCTATAGGATGATGGCTGGGTTTTGTCCTTTCCCACTTTAGGAATCATGATGATAGTGGACTTTTTCCATGTTCTTGGGAAGTAGTCAATTCTTATTATAGCGTTGAACAGTTTGCAGATGTATTGCATGGCGATGATAGGGATTTCTAGGATCATTTTCGGTGTAATTGGGTCATGACCAGGGAGTTTTTTCGGCTTTAAGTGTTTTTGAATAACTGGAGTAATCTCATTCGATAGTAGAGTCGAGTACTCACTATCCGTTATTGTGCTTGAAGGGGGAAGTACAATCGAGTTTAATGTTGGATTTGGCTGGAAACGGTTTTTTGTTTGGCAAATACGGATGCCTCTTGGTCACTGTGTGCTTATCCACCGGTTGGACTCCTTATCGGTGAAACTGTTTCTGTAGGAGCGCTTAAAGTTGGGTGACCTTTCCAAAGAGGATGTTTAGTGCTGGTTGAACTGAGCTTTTCTATGTATTTTCTTTGAGCCCAGCTTTCTTGTCTTAACGCCTTGAAGAGGTTGTGATTGGCATGCCTTAGTCGAAGTTTTGGTGCTGGTGAGCTAGTAATCAGCCATACTGTTTTTAGACGTCGTTTTTCCGTTACTAGTTGTTTTATCCGCCGGTTCGTTATGTCTAGCAGAGTATCCGCAGTAATCCGATTACGCGGAATCCTCTTGGTTACTACAAAATCAATCAAGTCAGGCACTTTCTGTGGTTCTGTGGGCCAGTAAGTAGGCCTACCCGGTGAGACCCAATCCATCTTGAGTGGGTTGACTATTGTGTTATACAGCTGCTTGCCTTTAGAATTTACCAGCCGACATCCCTAGTGCGTATTTTTGGCGTCAGGGCTGTAGTTTTGGAGGCGATGAAGGTGATTTTTGGTCCATCTGGGGGTTTGCGCCTGCTTAGGTGTGATTTAAGATCCTTAAAGATCCTCTGTAGTTGGCCGTGTGGTTCCCTACACAGTTACTGCATAGTCGTAGTGCGACGTTATTTTTGTCCTTGGTGCAAATGCCATAGCCAACAGCCAACATACACTCACCTAAGATTGCAATTTTTATAGGTGAGAGGGGTTACAACTTACAAGGGGCACTTTAGGTATGCGAATCACCGATTTGGATGAATTTTGTATATGTTGTAGAATACCCCGTCATTTGAAGCTGTGTGAAATATTTCGGCGCCCTATTCGATATTTTTCTAATAAATCGGATTTATAGTTATAGCATTGGTGACTTATAAGTAAAACGCCGAGTAAACTCGGTGGAAGGTGTCCTGCCTAAAATAGGCCAACCAAATGGCGTGTTTATGTCCTAGGATCTCGATTCACCATAGCTACTGATTGTAACGCATTCGCTATGACCATGAAAAAGAAAGATATTCCTTTGAGAGTTGCTTGTTGGGCTATATATCTTCAAGATTTTGATTATGCTATTGTACATCGATCAAGTACTCAAATTAGGCACGTCGATGAGTTGAGTCGTTTTGCATGTTTTATGCTTGTTGAGGACACTATTAAACATCGATTAAGAGAAGCTCAGTTGCAAGATGAGTGAACCAAGGCAGTAAGGACACTAGTCGAAAACGGAAGCTATAAAGACTTCTATATAGAGAACGAGATTCTCTATAAAGACCCTAATTGTGAGTTGATTGCAATGCCTTCGGCAATGGAACATGAGATTATTAGACTTGCACATAACTAGGGTCATTTTTTCAGGTCAGAATTCATACGATATTCCCGAATTGAGCGATAAGGTTATTCGTGTGGTACATACACATAGTTGTGTGGAGTGTATTGTTGTTAACGCAAAGGCTGGCAAAAGAGAGGGATATCTTACTTCAATAGAGAAGGGTGACCAATGGAACTTATAAATAAACGGTATAGTTATACAATAAGTAGTTACTTGTTGGTTATTATAGATAGTTTTTCTAAGTACGTTTGGTTGTATCACACCAGGAGCACTGGCGTTACGGGCAGGTTGAATGGGTTGAAATACGTAGGGAAAGTTCAACAAGTCATCAATTAATTACTAAGATCGCTCCTTTTAAGATCCTAACCGGTATTGACATACGAAGATCAGAAGATGTAAGCCTTAAAAAACTAGTCGATGATCTTCTAATCGAAGAACTAGCAGAACATAGGAAGAAAACACGAATGGAAGAACTTGAAAATATAAAACAAATTCAGGAGGAGAACAAGAAGTCAGCTAATCTAAAGAGAAAAGAGGGAAAACGATTTAGAATAAATAATTTGGCTGCTATTAAGCGTCCCTAATATGGGGTTGGTCTGAAACTTAAAGAAAAGTAGGACCATATAATGTGAGGTAATCGAGGAATATTTGAAGTAGAGAAAGTCGAACTAATAGGACATCAACTGTATCGGAATATATGAAGTTGTGGCGACAGCCATTCGGGTCGAATGTACTGTCATGAGGGCAAAATGTGGGATATGGCATTGATAGAGCAGAATCTAAAGTAATAGAAGAGAAGAAATAAACACGTAATGGCCGAACATTCCAGTAGTAGTAGAGAGAGCAGGGTTAAAAAGGCTGTAAATCATTCGCAAAGAAATGATTCCCACGTCAGGGTCCATCAGTAGTCCAGTGTTATTTTTATAAGTATGTTACTAAATTCTTAACAATATATTGAACTCGATTATCATCAAAAAATTCAAATATTAATAAATAAATAAATATATTAACGATCATTGAATCAACGCTACATATATTAAGCAACCATTGACTTCAGCTCCTATCCAAGCAAATGCAAATTTTGGAAAATACATTTTTCCTCCATTGTGACGTTACTGATTATAAAATAGGAGCTGCTTTAAGTCAATTAAGTGAAGACACCGATGAGAAACCAATTGCTTATATGTCTAAAAGGTTAAGTAGAGCTCAACGTATTTATAGTGTTACGGAAAGGGAAAATTTAGCGGTCGTTTTGGCCATTGAAAGGTTTAGATGTTACAAGGAGATTCAGGAGTTTGAAGGTGTAACTGATCATTCCGGTTTATTATGGCTTATGCGTCAACAGAATTTCTCAGATAGATTATCAAAGTGAATATTTAGGCTTGAACAGTTTAAATTTTCTATTTCACATATAGTATGCTTTCACATATCATATGGTGCATGGGATCATATGGTGCTGGATGCACTATCACGCTTATGCGAGGATGAAATAGCCGAATTAGAAATTGGTCCGATTGTGAATTTAGAGTCTGACGCATTCCAACGAGAATCGTATATAAAACTGAGAGAAAAATTTCTTAAGGATTTGAACAAATATCCGGACGTCAAGATGACAGAAAAATGTATTTATATGAGAACTGGAAAAGCATAGTTGGAAGTTGTGGGTACCAGACGGATTAGTACCAGATGCCAACAATGTCCGAACTTATATTCGCGAGAGTTCAGTTTGCAAGGAAACTAAAGCTCCAAATGATATTCTCCCACCTCCAATGGGAAAACCATAATTTACATGCAGTCCATTTTAACGCTTTTATATTGATTTACTTGGCCCATACTTAAAAAGCAAAAGCGGATACGTTGGTCTGTTGATTGTATTAGACCACTACAGCAAATATAAAAAATTTAATTCTCTGTCCATTCAACACTTTTTGTTGCCGAATATTTTTCATTGCTTTGGAGTTCCAGAGACAATAATCAGTGATAATGGAGTCCAATTTAAGGCGAACCATTTTAACGCATTTCTTACCGAATTAGGTTTCACTCAAATGATCACTGCTCTATACTCGCCTCAGAGTAGTCAGAAGAGTAGTTAGAAAAAGTCACTGTTCGTGAATTTGCCATTTGTATGGGAGCTATGTGATATAGTGATCCGATCCGGCTGAATCTGAGATATACAACCCTTGCAGTATATACAAGCCTAAATTCAGCTCTGTAGCTACACTGGTCTAACAATAAGAGGAGTTTGCGTTGATCCAGACGGACGGACGGACGGACGAACATGGCTATTTGAACTCGTCTCGTCGTGCTGATCAAGCATATATATACTTTATATGGTTTGAGATGCTTCCTTCTATGCCTTGCACACTTCTGACCAAAAATAATATACCCTTTTTGCAAGGGTATAAAAAGAATTTGGGAAATGTAAAAATACACAAATACATATACATAGTTTGGAGCCCTTGCATCAAAGTGCTTGATCAGCGTTCACACGCTGGATTGGGTCTAGCTCATGCTCAGAGGACGGACGTGTTAATTTTGCGCTTATCAACTTTTATTTTTTTCTCGCGATTAAATACTTTTCTATAATTTGTAAATTCATCATCGGCTTAATTAATAATAATTCCAGCATCCGAATTTTATTTTTTTTCGAATCTTGCTGTCGCTTTTGTGTTTTTGTTTAAATTTAAATAAAATCAAAACTTACAACAATACTTGCATTAGATGTGTTGTTGTTTTGTTTATCTCTTTTGCTTTTGTGTCTTTACCGTTTTAATTAACTCTCGCGCTCTTGCGTATAAATTGTTGTTGCATGTGTTCAATTTTACGCGCTCTCCCGCTCTTTCCTATTCTGGTTTGATTTGCGCTCTCGTCTTTTGCCTACCCGCGACTCTGTGATACGTGTTTTTGTTTTTGTGCATTCTTGCTCTTTCAATTCATTAGTTGTGAAGGCTTACTCTGCACATTAACTTTTGTGTCAGAACTGGTCAGTATATTCTTATACACAGATTTATTACCTTTAAAATTTAATTTTTTTTATTTTTTTGTATTTCCTTTTTTAATTAAATTAAACTTTTTGATACAATGTTTGTCTGATCAAAAAATGATTATATTCTTTGTTGGTTGTGTGACAATCACGTTAACTGTGCAGCCGTCTCTCAAAGCTTGGCTTATAACTGTTCTTCCACTCTTTTTTATGCTGTGCACTCTAGCTGTCTCTTTGTTTTATTTGTATTTATTGATTTCTTATCGATAATTATCTTAGCGCTGTGTTTTTAAATTTTTTATATATGTTTATCTATTTTTGCCTTTTGTTTCCTTTGGCTTTTCAATGGCTTGATGACCACCTACTTGCAAGTATTCTGATCGTTTTGATGATCAGTATTGAGCAATATCTTGTTGGCGCTGCGATAATCTAATTCACTTCAAATGTGCTGGCCTGAACGGCCGCGACTATGACAAATTTTCCGGTTTGTCTGTGTCTAAGCCTGAGCTTGGATTAATGCGCTGGACTTGCCCATCTTGAGCCAACCAGTAACTTGATTTCGGTTTAAAGTTTCTTTCTTTAAACAAACTGGCCAAACAGCAGTCCAACGAGTGTGACTCTAGCGTACATTTATTGTCGCAAATTAAGTTCGTTCCACGTTCTGAGAAGTTACCCAAGAAATGTACCCTTGAGTTGCCTCATAAGCAGTAGCCAGCACTCTGTATTTCAAATTCTCCCATATTACTTTCGCCTACACCATCTTCTTGTCCCTCTTTATGCTCTTCTTTTCAGATTGAAGTACCCAGCACAAGCATGCCTAACAGCCTAGAACCCCAGAGAGCGGCGCAGCGAGAGCGAAAAACGTTCGCTCGCAGCAGTGTCGCCACGCATCGAAAATAATTCAGTCTGCCACAGATCGCAGAACGATGAACGCATGTCTGTGTCGCTGCCCTTCAGTACCGGTCGCCGGGGAATCGCCTGGGACATGTTGCTTGTCCGCGGGACGGGTCGCTACACTCCCATTAAAATTGCGGCGACATTTAACATTACATGTCCTAGCTTTCAAGACCGGAACGACAACCTAGCGACAGTTGTCGCTCCAGTCGCTTAGACAAATGTCCAAATGTCTTGCGGAACGCCGGGACAAACAAGCGTTGTGTCGCCGCTTTGTCGCTTTTGTCCCTCTAGTCCCGTGCACAAGACCATTGATGCGGCGACATTGTCGGCGGCGACAATTTGGTACTGAAGGGCTTTGAATTGAAAGCAAGTTAGCGCACATTTGCATTTACTTTGTGCCTGTGTGTATGTGTGTGTGTGTAGTGTTGTGTGTTGCCCCTCCAATCATCGCTCTCAATTAATAGTATTGAGATTTTGTAACTTTATTGTTATTAACATAAAAATTTGCCTCTTTCCACTCCCCCTAGTGGGCGGCCTTCACTTAGAAACTGACATAAATGCATAAGAATGCAAAAAAAAAAATTATTAAATATAATTAATTAAAACCAGAGGGCCGGGGCTAACTTCGACCGCGTCAAAGTTTGTATACCCTTGCAACATTTTTGGTAACTCTTTCCTTACCTATAGCCATCAAAGTAAAAAAACGTTTAAGCTAAAAAAGCTAATGTTTCCGAAAGAACGGCCTACAATCTTAGCATATGAAAAAACTAAGATATTGATCAAAGTTACTGTTTTCCACCGATCGTTCCTATGGGAACTATATAATATAGTTACCCGATCTTTATCAAATTGGGCACAGTCATTAACAGATATATTAAACCAACAAATGTTTAATTTGAAAGCAATCGCGTAAAAAGTAACGAAGTTATTGATAAAAATCACTGTTTTCGAAAGATCTTTCCTATGGGAGCTATATGATATAGTCACCCGATCTTAATCAAATTAGGCACAGTCGTTTATATGCGTAATTAACTCACCAATATTCAATTCCATGACAATAGCTCAGCAAATAACGAAGTTATTAAGAAAAGTCACTGTTCGTGACTTTGTCATTTGTATGGGAGCTATGCGATATAGTGATCCGATCCGGCTGAATCCGAGATATACGCCTGCAGTATATACAAGCTTACATGCAAAATTTCAGCTCTGTAGCTCTTACGGTCTAGGAGGAGTTTGCGTTGATCCAGACGGACGGACGGACGGACGGACGGACGGATTTGAACTTGTATCGTCGTGCTGATCAAGAATTATGTATACTTTATATGGTCGGAGATGCTTCCTTCTATGCGTTGCACACTTCTGACCAAAACTAATATACCCTTTTTGCAAGGGTATAAAAAACATGGTAATTACAAAAGAAGACTTAACCGAGGCTAAAATATTTTCTAATAAAATTCATTGAACAAAAAGATGAAGAAAACTTAAAGACAAATAGAAATGGCAATAACAAAACAACACATCAATTATTAAACAAAAAAACCGAAAAAAAACTCACCACCAATAAATAAGATGAAAAAAAGTATAAAAACAAAATGAAACACTTTTAGCCAAGGTGAATGTTGCCATTATTATTTCTGATGACAACAGGTGAAAATTTATGGCCAAAAGTGAAGAAAAAAACTTAATTTATCAATTTAAACAATTTCAAATGGAGGGGAATATTATACATTGAAGAAGAAATTAATTATACATTCTATTGATTTCAAAAGATCTCTAGTACTTAAGTACAGTGAAATATCGTTTTAACGAATTTGAAGTGTGTAGTGAGTTATTTGTAAAATATTGCAGTTCAAAGAAGAAGTTACTAGATTATTTTAAGGACTATCTTCAGTCTTTTTCTAATAACAAGAAATACTTTTTGACAGTAAATCTTTTTAAAAAATATATAATTTTAGTTTTTTGAGCTACAGTATATTTAAGAAACAGAAATTAGCATATTTCTAGAGTAATTTTTTTAAACTTTTCCTTAATTTTTAAACTTTTTTCTCTCAATGAAAACTAAAACCAGGCCGCATTAATATACATTAGGTTCAGTAGGTACAAAGTTACCGATACATTTTACTTAACCCATTCAAGTTTCAAGTTAGTTATTAATCATAAATCGCAAATGCAGCAAAAACCTTGGGGCGAAAATTTCATTGATGATTGGTTTAATGGGCGCCTGAAAGTTTCTGGAAGTAACTCAGCTATATTTGAATCGATTGTCATGAAATTGGTTATGAATACTAAAATAGTCTTAGTTTTATCCAGTTTTATCAATATTCAGCTAATTATTGCATATAAAAAACAAAAAATTTCAAACCACTTTGGGATACAACAACAACGACAACATTCTAACTTTGTTTAAACAATAAACAAAAATAAAATAAAATGAAGTAAGTAAGTCCTCTCGCCGACTTAGGTATACCATACACCAGTAAAGCAAATATTTCAACTTTATTAAACAAATGCATTTTCACATGCTTTTTACAAGCATATCTTAGTATCTCGCTCACTCAATCATACGAGCACCCTAGCGCCCCCACCAGCCAACGGCCAACTCCGGCCATATGGAAAAACGTCTATATGCATAACTCGACTGTTTTTAGTCCGATATTGATCAAATTTGGTATTTTGCTAGATATTAGTATTAAATTTAAGTGTGCCGAATTTGATTGCATAAGGTAAAAAAATACGGGAGATAATCAAGTTTTTCAAATTACGGGGGCGGAAAAGGGCGTGGCAAAATTTTTATACATAAAAAATGTGTGCATTTACTAAGCGAATATACATTCCATATATGGTGTCCCTAGCTGGAATAGTTTTGAGAAAACCGCTTTTTTTAAATTGCGGGGGCGGAAAGGGGCGTGGCAAAAATTTGAAATAAACTTGATCACTCTACATACTACACGAGTCTACATACCAAATTTGGTGGCTCTAGCTCTTACAGTCTCCGAGATCTAGGTGTTCATACGGACAGACGGACAGACGGACGGACGTTGTTGATCCTGATCAAGAATATATATACTTTGTGGGGTCGGAGATGCTTCCTTCTGCCTGTTATGTACATTTTGGCGACTTTAATATACCATTTCACCCTATGGGTGTATGGTATAAATAAAAGCAGAAACCGAAAAAATGCCGGCCCCGGTGAACCGACTGCGGCGGCAGTCGATGTCGGCAGCGCTTGTCTTAATCTTTTTCAACTCGATTTTATTCTTCTTCATCTTCATAAGCGTCACCATCTTTTGCCATGTCAGCGCGCAAGGTGAGTAAGTTTTACATATGTACGTTATTTCAGATTTTAGTCATATTTTCATAGCCACAAAGTTTCATTAATACCAGACGAAAAGAGATCCCATACCGTTGTCTCTTACATACCGGAACTGGCCGAAGGTTTCTTCAAAAATAAAAAAAAAAAAACACCAAAAAGAATAATATGACGTATAAACAGAAATTAAATTTTAATTCAGTTGAGATTTGTCACGAAGAGAATCATGGCGATCATAAACGTATGTCCTCAAAAAGAAAAAATTTCATCAGAATTGAAAAAATATAAATTTTTTAATGAAACACGTTCGAAACTTCTGTGGAATTAACTAAAAATTGTGTTTTTTGTTTTTTCTTGTTTGTTGTCAGAGACAAATAAGTACCTGCCTATATACTTACTTAGGTATTGAACCAACTTAAAGTAAACATTAAATTTTTGGGTGGCACCTGCAGCTTTTCCTGAGCCCAAAAATTTGCGGACTTCGTTATGAATAAATATTTAACTCTTGTGGCCTCTTTTGCATTTGTTTTTTCTTGACTTTTTCCTTTTGAATTTTATGGTTTTGTGGTGGTTTACAAGTGGTTTACAACTCCAAGTCAACGAGCTCGTCAATAAAGTGCCGCTTTGTAACTGTTTTCATAACAGTAAAGTCAAAAAAAATAAAAAGAAAAATATCAAAGAAGCTAACTTCGGCTATGCCGAAGTTTATATACCCTTGCAGTATACTTGGCAATAATATTTTTCCTTTTTGAAATTTCTTTCCCTGCAACTCAATTCATCAATACACAAACAAAATATTATTTCTCTTTTTACCACAAGTTTTTCTTCTTCCATCATTTTCTAAGCAAAGCACGGCACGCATACACATACAGTTCATGTAGCGTTGCGTCTGTGTGTGTATGCGTGTGCTCTGTTGATTTGATGATGGCAGTAGTAGGCAGCAAGCAGCGCTGCCGGCAGCGTTTGAACCGATTTATATTGACTGTAACTTGTGTTCTATTTATCGGATCAGATTCAAATTTTGGGATCTGAGATTTTATATCTATTACTATCATATTGGTAAATTTCATGGGGATACTCCAATTTTTGCAAAAATGTTTCTTCTAGAGCTATATGATATAGTGGTCCGATCCCAAAGATTTTCATACTTTATCTCACCCGGGTAAAAAAAGCTCCCAAAAAAAATTTCATCCCGATAGCTCTTAAGATGGCTGAGTAAAACGCGTACGCACCGACGGACAGACGGACAGACGGTCAGACGGACAGACGGACATGGCTATATCGACTTAGCTTCTCATGCTGATCAAGAATATATATACTTTATGGGGTCGGAAACGTCTCCTTCTGTGCGTTACAAACATCTGACCAATTTTATAATACCCTCTGCAAGGGTATAAAAAGGCATCAGCAGAAATGAATATTGAATGTCAGACAAGTTATTCATATTGCAAAGCAAAGCAGGTCAAAAGAAGGTTCTATACGAAACCACAGAATCAAGTTAACACAGGCAAAATGCCCTTGCCATGTTGAGCCCTAACCCAACAGTTATACAGTTTACTTTGTTATCAGTATCATTTGCTATAGCGTTTTTATAATATATACATATTAAATTTTGTGAGAGAATTTTTACAGATTTTTCAAATAGAACAGATCTGCTTAATATCCAAACAATTTGTTTGCCATTTCGAAACAAAGTTTTTGTTAAATTCATTTAATTATTTATGCTGAAACCTATTGCTATAATGCGGATCAACATATTTGGAATTCTACGACTTTAAAAGAAAACAACTTTAGTGACAAAAAACAAACCCAAAATGTTCTTCCTATTAAAAACTATTTTGTAGACCGTTTCAGATACATTTTTTTTTTTGTCACCTCAAAATAAATCGCAACAGACTGGGCAAACTCTTTTTTTTTTGGTATTGGTTCGTGGCTTAAGCTGGGATTGCATTGATATCCCCTCATATTTTAACAGACTTCTTTGAATCAATCTTCCCTCTCTAATTAATCGTGGAATTATGCATAGTGTTATTTTATGCTCAAGCTTTTAAATGGTCAAAAAGACTTGCCTGAGTTATTGCCACAGGTTAACCTACCGGTACCCAGTTTTACATACCAAGTTTACATTCAAGACATCCAATTATCCCTTTAGCTCCAAGTCGATGTTCTACTAACTATAACGAACATAAACTTTACAACCTTCTATACTGTGTAATCTACTCAGAGCCTTCTCTTCCTCTGCTCAATAAACATCTATCCTTTCCTGTTTAGCTCTTAGAAAGCTATGGCTTATATATCTTAATCTGTTTTATATGTCAACGTCAGCTAAAAACGTTCACTTGCTTACTATTAATTCAAATTGAACAAATTTATTATTTTATAAAGAACATTTGATAAAACTAGCTCAGTTAACTATCAAACCTATTCCTAACCATAAGCTTCGGCTTAGCTTTCAAAGTCTTATTTTAGGATAAAATTAAATTAAAAGCTTTAAAAATTAATTTAAATTCAACTGCCGAAATCTCTTTTAAGATGTTTCCCATTCATTCACTCCTTTCATTCAACAATCGATAAAAATGCACACTTTAATGTTCGAGTGTTTGTAAGATTTGTGACCTTGTCTTGAGCGTGTCTTGTAAACTTGACATAATATTTAACTGAATTACAACATTTCGATTAAGTCTTTGTCCAAGCTTATACCATGTTTTTTAATTAATTACTAACCAAACAAAAAAAAAAATAAATAAATCAACAAAAATTCAAATTAAAATCAAATCTCTTGCATAACTCATCAAAATGCCAACCTTTCTAGCGAGACTAACGGGCCGAAAATCATAAGCGTATCTCAAAAGGGGTCTCAAGTGATGTATATTTCAATGACAGGTGTCTATCGAAAATAATCTTCTTCTTATCTATATATATAAAATTGTAAGCCGTTTTTATACCCTTGCAAAAAGGGTTTATTAATTTTGGTCAAAAGTGTGCAACGCATAGAAGGAAGCATCTCCGACCATATAAAGTATATATAATTAAATATCCAATTTTCCCAATAAGGAAAAAAAAGATATTTTTTGTGAGTTAAAAGCAACGTACTTTATTATATGAATGAAAACTTAGAACTGGTTACAAAAATGTCTTATGGTTATATTTATAAGCTAAATTTGGGAGCCCTTTGGTGGCGTGATTGATATTTCGATGATTTGATTGGTCCGATTTTAATTGCTGAGTTAGCGTTCTCACGCTTTTGGTTGTTAGGGGGACAATTATTATTTCAAGTGTTTAATTGTTTATGTTAATTTTATGGATTAGCGTTCATACGCTTTGGTTTTGAGGGGGACAATTGTTTATAAAAACGAATGTTTACTTTAACGTTATGAATTTTAGGGGGCGAAATATTTATATGTTATTGGGTATTGGAGTCGGATATATGGCTCCGACATCCTAAAGAAAATAGCCTGTCCTCAGGCGGATACATTGGGATATAGCGAGGGGTTTTTCTCAGCTGTAAATATTGGAGTATCAATTTTGTTTATAATTTGGGACTCAATTTTTTCAACAATTGGGGTTACGATTATGTCTGTGGGACCACGATTGTTATTTGATCGAAAATGCTTAATTATTAATTTTTGTGGCATTGCCTTAAACTTATAGATTAAGTATGTAATCAAACTTATTATAGTAAGTATAAAAGTGGTTATTGTAATAGTTTGAAATGCAGTATAATATTTGTTATGTTCGTTAATTATCTCTTTTGTTTGGATAAAGGAAATAGGTTCTAGCCTGGTGATATTGTTTGTTACATAAATGCTTTGGCTATAGTCAAGCAATGAATTTATTATTGATATTTCGTTTAGTTGTAAGGCACAATCGTAAATTTTTATTATGTTATTTATTGCCTTCTATTATTAATTCGTTGTTTACGCAATTTTGATTAAGTTTAGTTTTTGGTAGATTCCATGTTACAATTATGTTTGGTTCAATGTAATTAGTTTGAAAATTCTTTTATGTCTTAGTGTATTTACAAGTGGTTGGGATTTGATTTAAAATGCCTATTATACATTCGTTAGTTTCTATTTGTTTTGTGTTTTTATTGAACAAAGTGTTGTTATTAAAATAGTATTTATCGTATGAATTTTCTGTCAAAATATTTATACCATACACCCATAGGGTGAAATGGTATATTAAAGTCGCCAAAATGTATGTAACAGGCAGAAGGAAGCATCTCCGACCCCACAAAGTATATATATTCTTGATCAGGATCAACAACCGAGTCGATCTAGCCATGTCCGTCTGTCCGTCCGTCTGTCCGTCTGTCCGTCTGTCCGTCCGTCCGTCTGTCCGTCTGTCCGTATGAACACCTAGATCTCGGAGACTGTAAGAGCTAGAGCCACCAAATTTGGTATGTAGACTCGTGTAGTATGTAGAGTGACCAAGTTTATTTCAAATTTTTGCCACGCCCCTTTCCGCCCCCGCAATTTAAAAAAAGCGTTTATCTCAAAAACTATTCCAGCTAGAGACACCATATTTGGTATGTATATTCGCTTAGTAAATGCACACATTTTGTATGTATTAAAATTTTGCCACGCCCTTTTCCGCTCCCGTAAAAACTTGATTATCTCCCGTATTTTTTACCTTATGCAACCAAATTTGGCACACTTAAATTTAATAATATCTAGCAAAACACCAAATTTGATCAAAATCGGACAGAAAACAGTCGAGTTATGCATATAAACGTTTTTCCATAAGGCCGGAGTTGGCCGTTGGCTGGTGGGGGCGCTAGGGTGCTCGTATGATTGAGTGAGCGAGATACTAAGATATGCTTGTAAAAAGCATGTGAAAATGCATTTGTTTAATAATGTTGAAATATTTGCTTTACTGGTGTATGGTATACCTAAGTCGGCGAGACGACTTACTTACTTCATTTTATTCTCGTCTGGATAAGGAAGTATCTCAAAGATAGGGGTTTTTATTATTTCTTGAGGAATGTTTGATATGATAAATATCTCGTGTGAACTTGGTTTAAGCCAGGTGGAAGTTTTTGTATATAATAGTTTTTCCGAATTAAAATGACTTAAGTGATTATGTTTTAGAAGTTTTGGGTTGAAAATTCCTAGTCTAGTGAGCTGCATGCCCATTTCTATGTCTTCAATGTATTCTGTGAAATGCTCAAAATTAAAGATTAGAACTTCTAATCTTACTGATGTTTCTTTTTCTTCCCTGAGGTTGTTTATTACTTCTAAACCTTTATTAACAGTGTCTATTACGTAATTTAGTTCGTTTGCTTGTACGCTATTGCTTTCAAGATTATTTATTTTTTCTTCTAATTCATCTTTATCTTCCTGATCAAGAGTACCAAAAAGATATTTGTATATTGAACCATTTCCGTTAATTACTCCTCGT
The DNA here is from genome assembly GCF_018902025.1 of Drosophila willistoni. Classification (NCBI taxonomy): domain Eukaryota; kingdom Metazoa; phylum Arthropoda; class Insecta; order Diptera; family Drosophilidae; genus Drosophila; species Drosophila willistoni. Next base: position 165,829 of record NW_025814071.1, on the reverse strand, counting down.
TTATTACGTTTTACAATGTGTATTCCATTAATTTCCCTACTTAGTTTTTCTGTTAAGTATTGAATATGGATTAGGTTTTTAAATTCTTGTACTTGTTGCATTAAATTATTATATGTAATGTCTATTAGAGTTAAATTCACTTTTAAATAATGATATTCAAAGTTTGTCGGTAAGTCCATGGTTCCTGTTTTAAATATTAAGTAACCGTTTGGTGCTTTTACTGGGTTTATGTCAATGGATTGACTGCAAGTTGATTTTAATGTTAAGAATAGCATGATGCATAAAAAAGTCATCTTGAGTTGTTGACCTGTAATTAATTAATTGTCGTATTTGCTTTTATTAACTTTCTTTTTCTTGAATTTTGATTTGTAGTGTGTAACTTTTTGTCCTCTATTTCTTTCTTCAAAATGTTTCTCGTCTAACTGATTTATTTCTCGTCTTTTTGAATGGATTTGTCGTTTTTGACTTTACTAATGGTGCTTGTTTAAATCTAGTGTCGATTTCGAAGTCGTGTCTATCTTCATTTAAATTGTTTATTTGATGTATTTTTTTTGTTTGGGTATTATAGTCGGGGGATCCTGCAAAGATAAAAATGTCCGCTGGTGTTCGGTTAGATGTTTTATGTCTTTTGGATTAGCCTCAGCCTTCGCGAAGGTGCTAAATCAGTGTGCGCGGTGTCGTACTAGCTTACAGTCAAACGTTGTTAATTTGGCGGACGACTTATTGTTAGCAGGCGTCGGCGACATGTGAAACCTTCGATCTTGACGTACCGTTACGGGATCGGCTGAGGCTAATCCAAAAATGGAACCACCGGTAAACACGCCAGAGGCATTCAATTTGTCCCAAATTGTCAAATCCAAAACTGCGTACTAAAGTTTTTGGTGTATAGCATATTTTAATTTTAATAGCCCCCATTTCGCAATTTTTGATAAAATAATTAGTTTTTGGTGCTTTTAAACATCCTAATAAAAATGAGTCAATTCGAATAATTCTAATGATTCGAGTGCCTTAGTACAATTCGATGCTTTGAATTGTCACTCATTCTTTTCATTGTGTAGTTGTCACTCATTCATTCGAATTCAATTCGAATTTGACTTTTCACTCATTCATGCAGCTCTCTAATGTCAATGCATGAAAGGAATTGTAAATTGTCGATCATGTAAAAGTCTATGACTTATTTTTCTCTGATATTAAAAAGTTCTGGTGTTATTTCACAAGTTAGTTTTGTATTTCTATTTTTTGTCTTTGCGATATTGCATACTGAGCATTCATTAATAATGTTTTGAATTAGGTTTTGAAAATCGGGAAAATAATATTTTTCTTTAAACAAATTAATCGTTTTTTCAATTCCTGGATGTAATAATTCTTTATGTTGTTTTAGGATTATTTCTTTAAATTGTGCAAACGTTTGAAGGTCCTCTAACTTAATGCTAGATTTCGAGGTTTTTGTATTTGCGTTTGGTTGTATTATTTCGATAAAAGCTTGTTGGAATATGGGAAAATCTTGTTCATTATGAACATATAGTACAGTGTTCTTACTGCAAAGATATCTTATGATTATATCCCTTGCGTAAGCATTGGTCATTTCTTTGTATGTTATTTTTATGTTTGTTTTGTAAAAGTAAGTTGTTGTTTCTGCTTTGTCTTCTGAACCTCTAATGAATTCTATTTGTCTGTTGTAATAATTAATGGGTCTTTCTACTATTGGAATGTAGTTTTCATTATCCTCGTGAGCACTATGTATTGTAGCTGCTGTGCTTTCTGTTGATCCTAAAAAGTTTTCATCTATTTTAACTCTGGAAAGGGCATCTGCTACATGATTTTCTTTGCCAGGTAAATATTTAATTTTGTAATCAAACTCATTTAGTCTTACTTTCCATCTTTGAAGTTTCATATTTGGTTCTTTTATATTGTTGAGCCATACTAAAGGCTTATGGTCGCTTAGAATCTCGAACTTTCTACCGAAAAGGTATGGCCTAAAATATTTGGTTGCCCATACAATAGATAGTAATTCCTTTTCTATGGCTGAATAATTAAGTTCGTGTTCGTTAAGTGTTCTACTACCATAAGAAATAGGTCTATGGTCCTGTGAGGGGAACGCACCTAAAGCTATGTTGCTAGCATCTGTGGTTAGGAAAAATGGTTTTTTGAAATCGGGATATGCAAGTATAGGATCATTCATAAGGAGATATTTTAATTTTTCGAAGGATGAAATATAATTTGGGTCGTTTATATTTATTTTAGCTCCTTTCTTTAATCCTAGAGTTAAAGGTTTTGCAATATGTGCAAAGTTGGGTATAAATTTCCTGAAGAATCCGCATAATCCTAAGAATGATTTAATTTCTTTTGGAGTTTTGGGTATCGGAAATTTTTGAATTGCTTTGACTTTATCTGGGTTAGGTTTTATACCTTCTGTTGTTATTATATGACCTAGGAATGCTGTTTCCTTTTTCATAAATTCGCATTTGTCGAGTTGGAGTTTAAGATTAGCTTCTCTTAGTTTGTCAAATACCTTTCTGAGTGATAGTATGTGTTCCTCCAATGAAGTGGAGTACACAATGTCATCCAGATAAACAAGGCAATCCTTATAAATAAGGTCTTCCAAAAGATTATTCATGCATCTTTGGAATGTTGCCGGGGCATTTTTAAGACCAAATGGCATACGTGTGTATTCGTAATGGCCATGTTTAGTTGAGAAAGCTGTTTTTGCAATAGATTCAGGATCCATTTGAATTTGATGAAATCCCTTAGCTAAATCAATGGTAAAGTATTGGCATTTTCCCAGTTTGTCGAGAATTTCGTCCATGACTGGAATTGGAAATTTGTCATCTATTGTGACTTCATTTAGATTTCGATAGTCAATGACTAATCTGAATTTTTGTTTCTTGGAAGCATCTCCTTTTTTTGGAACGATCCAAATGGGTGAACAGTAGGGGGAATTCGATTTTCGAATGATACCCTGTTCAATCATTTCATTTATTTGTTTGTTGACTTCCATATCAAATGTTTGGGGATATTTGTATGGTCATCATGTTTTGTATGAATAGAGTGCTTTATTGTACTCGTGAAAGTCAAATTTTCACCTTCGCGGTACTGAATGTCACTGAATTCGTACAAGACCTTTTTTAGTTTTTGAGTTTCTTCGTTGTTTAAATGGTCGAGTCTATACTCATTGCTTTCTTTCGTTTTCAATCGCAATATTTTTTTCCGGGTCCCTTCCTGTGGGTGGGTCCAAAACTTCTATATTTTGTTCTTCTTCTATTTCTTCAACATCTCTAAAATAAAATGTATAGTTTCCTAATTTTGCGTATTCTTCTTCATAATTTATTTGTGCTTTGCAGGCTTTTAGGAAAGTTCTGCCTATCAACATGTCGTATTTATTTGAAAATTTATGGATATAAAATTTTTGTTCTGTCGGACAAAGTTTGCTGGGTGCAAGGAAAATAATTTCTTTTAGTTCTACTGCTCCTTCAATCATGTGAATTTTGGAATCTCCTAAATAGGTTTTGAAATTAAAAAAGTTTTCGGACATTATATTAATTGAAGAGCCTGAGTCGACTACACATCTCAAAGGTTTATTGTTCATCATAATTCTGATGAAGGACTTGTCTCTATCTCTTCTTCCGATTGATCCGAGGCATTCTGATGAAAATTTTCGGATGTGTCCATTTTGCTAATTCCACTATTACTTTCTCTTTGCCTTTTTGTAGGCTGGTTTGCTACATTATTCTTTGAATAGTTGTTTTGCTGTTGACTATTCATTGGATTTTGTGCCCTGTCAATATTTAATTTTTGTTGAAATTCTTGGAATAGTTTTTGGTTTTGTATTGTATCTGATTGTTTTGTTTGAGACGGAGTTGTACTATTGGGTACAAAAGTTTTTCCACCTTTTTGATTCTGATTTTGGCTTTGATTTGATTTTCTTATTTCTGTTATACTATTCTCGTATAACCCTTCTCTTTGAGCTACTTGCTTCAATTTGCTGACTGTGGTTATATCGTATCTAGCTAACGTCATAAATAATCTATCGGGTAATTTTTTGTCTATTACGTCTTTTATAGTGTTATTTAACGCATTTGTATATAGAGCGGTGTTATTTGCATCGTTTTGTAGACTTAATTTTTTGTTATAATATAGGACTTATCTTCTAATTCTGTTACAAACTTACGAAGATTTCCTGCATAGTTGGTGTTGTAGAAGCGTCGAAGAAGTTCCTCACAGGGGGTCTGCGTCTTTAATTCATTGATAAGGAGTGTCCTTAGTTCCGGCCAGGTGTTGGCTTGTCCAATTTGTGAGAGCCGTTGTGCTTCTCCAGTGAGCTGCATCTCGATTGCACTGAACAATATGTTATGCTGCCTTATATCATGGGTTGGATATAGGTGCATAATAAAATCTATCCTCCTTATGAATGACGTCAGATTCTCTGGAGCTCCATCGTAATTTGCCACCTGTCTTAACGAAGACAGTGCTTGATTGAGGTGGGCTTCGGTGAGTTCTACAGCCATTTTATTTCTTCTTTTTTTTGTTTTAGTGGTGTTTTATTTTTTTGATTTTCTGGGTTTTAGTGATGTTTTGTTTTGGTTTTTTTTTTTTTCTGCGTTTTAGTGATGTGTTGTTTTGTTGATCTTCTGGGTTTTTTGTGGTGTTTTGTTTTGTTAATTTTCTGGGTTTTGGTTATAATTATTTTGGATTTTGGTTTTTTGTTCGCACACAAGTTGGCGTTTTTGTTCCTCAATTGGATTTAATAGTTGTAACACACAGTTAATATTTTCGCGCACAGTTGGCGTAAATATTTTTTTTTTTTTTGGTTGATATTTCCGCGCACAGTTGGCAGAAAATATTTTTCACTGTTGTAGACTTTTGAGCACTACCCGTAAGTTCTTGATGTCGGATCGGAATTTTATAGTGATTATTCTAATTCTATGTAACGCACGGATATTTTGCCAATAAGGAAAAGAAAGATCTTTTTTGTGAGTTAAAAGCAACGTACTTTATTATTTGAATGAAAACTTAGAACTGGTTACAAAAATGTCTTATGGTTATATTTATAAGCTAAATTTGGGAGCCCTTTGGTGGCGTGATTGATATTTCGATGATTTGATTGGTCCGATTTTAATTGCTGAGTTAGCGTTCTCACGCTTTTGGTTGTTAGGGGGACAATTATTATTTCAAGTGTTTAATTGTTTATGTTAATTTTATGGATTAGCGTTCATACGCTTTGGTTTTGAGGGGGACAATTGTTTATAAAAACGAATGTTTACTTTAACGTTATGAATTTTAGGGGGCGAAATATTTATATGTTATTGGGTATTGGAGTCGGATATATGACTATATATTCTTGATCAGCTCGACGAGACGAGTTCAAATAGCCATGTCCGTCCGTCCGTCCGTCCGTCCGTCTGGATCAACGCAAACTCCTCCTAGACCGTAAGAGCTACAGAGCTGAAATTTTGCATGTAGGCTTGTATATACTGCAGGCGTTGTATATCTCGGATTCAGCCGGATCGGATCACTATATCGTATAGCTCCCATACAAATGGCAAAGTCACGAACAGTGACTTTTGTTAATAACTTCGTTATTTTCTGAGCTATTGTCATGAAATTTAATATTGGTGAGTTAATTACGCATATAAACGACTATGCCAATTTGGTCAAGATCGGGTGACTATATCATATAGCTCCCATAGGAACGATCTTTCGAAAACAGTGACTTTTGTCAATAACTTCGTTACTTTTGCCGCGATTGCTTTCAAATTAAACATTTAATATATCTGTTAATGACTGTGCCAAATTTGATAAGGATCGGGTAACTATATCATATAGCTCCCATAGGAACGATCGGTGGAAAACAGTGACTTTGACCAATATCTTCGTTATTTGCTATGCTAATTGTAGGCCGTTCTTTCGGAAACATTAGCCTTTTTAGCTTAAACTTTTTTCCACTTTGATAGCTATAGGTAAGGAAAGAGTTACCAAAAATGTTGCAAGGGTATACAAACTTTGACGCGGTCGAAGTTAGCCCCGGCCCTCTGGTTTTGTAATTTAATAAGTCTTTCAGGAATCAACCAATTTTGCCCATTCTTTTTTTGTAAATGTTCGTTGTGGCCCAAAGAAAAGTTTTTTCCAAAAGAAAGTTAATTTTCAGTTTAACCAATTAACTAAAGGCGTTTTAAAATGAATAAATAAAATGAATTCAAATAACGAACCAGTGTTGTACAACGTATACTTCTAACATATAGTCCATTCGGAGAATATCTATGTAAGCCGTTTTTTTGTAATTTAATAAGTCATTCAGGAATCAACCAATTTTGCCCATTTTTTTTGTAAATGTTTGTTGTGGCCCAAAGAAGGGTTTTTTTTCAAAACAAAGTTAATTTTCAGTTTAACCAATTAACTAAAGGCGTTTTAAAATGAATGAATAAAATGAATTCAAATAACGAACCAGTGTTGTACAACGTATACCTCTAACGTATAGTGTTGTATAACATATAGCTTTAATATACCAGTGGTGCTGCCATACATTATCTATATATATAAAATTGTAAGCCGTTTTTTTTTAATCTAATAAGTCAATAAGGAATGAGCCAATTTCGCACATTTTTTTAAATATTCGTTATGGCCCAAGGAAGCTTTGTTTTTCCAAAAGAAAGCTAATTTTGAATTTAACCAATTAACTTAAGGCGCTTTAAAACGAATGAATAAATAGAATTCATTTCAATTCAATGTAAACCTCTAACGTATAGTGTTGTATAACATATAGCTTTAATATACCAGTGGTGCTGCCATACATTTAATGACTGATGTATTGTTTATATGGCATTCGTTGCCAGATCATTGCATTCGTGACTGTTATATGTCAATTTTTTGCGTTCAATAAGAAAAGTGAGGTTAGAATTTAAAAAATTAAGTGAATTGTATTCAAAATGCCACTTTCAAGACGTTCAAGTGCTGGTAGACGAACACGAAACGCCACAGTTGTTAGAGAATTTCGTAGACGTAATGCGAACACGGTTGACAACAACATGGAATTGGCGGCTCATAATTATGACAGCACAATTGATTATAGCATATATTCCAATATTGGGCAAATGAATAAGGAATTTATGAACGAAACGCCTGCCATATGCTGTGCTTCTGGAAAAGTTAAATTGCCTGCAATAGAATCTCCACCAGACCCTTTGCACTCATTAATTTATGGCAATTCACAAGCGTCAAAGGAGTTTTTGAAAAATATTCAAAAGTACAATTCGTGCTTTCAAATGACATCTTTTGGGGCTATAAATATTATAAGGGATGGATTTATACCGACCTTTAAGGTAATTACTTCTTAGTACTTACTATGCAATTTGATTTATGAGAAAAAAAATTACAGATTCAAGGTCAGATATACCAGTGGCAACAGTGGGTCACTGTTGCCACTCCCAGATGCTGACCATCAGTTTTACAAATATATTTCATTGATAGAGAATTGAACCAGCGATGTGCAATCGCTACAAATGTTAGAAATAGCCAAAAGTTTCAAAATTGCCACGTCAAACATTTAATGGATGAACTAAACATTTAATTCGCCAGCAAGTAAAAAAGGGGGCAGAGCAACGCTTGCCGGGCCAGCTAGTTATTTATAAGAATTTATTAACAATTTCTGTTTGGATTCGAAATATTAATGGACTGGCATTAACTGCATAGGAAACTATGTAAAAGAACCTTGTATAAGTTATGTTAGAAATTTATAATAAATAATAAATTATGAATTTATTTGCCTTCATATTGTTTAGCATGACCTTTGGTGCATTAGTTCATAAGTTGTTAGTTCTAGTTTTAGCAATTAGGAATTCTAACTAACTTCATGCGTACTAAACGAAATTAGCTGCCAATGGGCGAAATCAGATTGCCAAAAAAGGGAGCTTGTATTATTTGGCAGGGGCGGATTATATGTGATTGCCTTTGCCTTGAGTAGGTAGATTGTCAGTTGCCTCTCGTTTCTTGGTATATCCCTTTATAGTTGTTGTTTAGTTGGCTGTAGGCTTCAGAACCTTTTCGTACAATCGTTTCAATCTTGTTTGATAAATTCTCTATTTACATATGGCAAACATTTTTTCCTCCTTTTACTCTAACCATTAGCTGCTGCTTGACATGACTAGCACGTAAACGCATTACGCATACGCCGGCAGCTATGGCAGCTACACAGTAAGATAAGGGAGCGCAGGAGCATAAAGGGAAGAGTACGAAAGGGGATGGGCGAAGAAATATTAATAATAAAAGTACATAACAGCAGCAGTGAGCATAAAGGAACAGCACAATGGATGCGGATGTGCGGGTGGCTGGTCAGAATATGGGCAGCCAACAAGAAATGTGCATCCACGAATAAAATCAAAGCCATCAACTGCAATTGCACTGGATGTGGACATTCTCAGTATGGAAGGCGGAAGGCGGTATCGAATTGAATGGTTATTGAAAGTGCTTCCCTTTTACCCATCTTCGCTAAGCAGAAGGGGGGAGGGGGAGTGGCCGATTGGTTAAATAAAAGTTTTCAGCTTTCCTTACGGCCATAAAACTATTACGCAAGATGCATGAAGACTTTGTCAAGTGGAAAAATATGAAAAACTTTTACATTTCTATGCAAAAGGCAGTAGCAAATGTAAATTGCTTCCACATGATGGTCATAGATGAAAAAGGAGTGAACAGAAAGTGTATGGAGGGGTAGCATCTTGGAATTTAATATGAATGGCAAATCCTATGTGTGAAACCTTCTATCAAGTGCTGCACATGTAATTGGTAAAGTTTTTAATCTCATCTAATTGGCTAATATGCCATTTCCAGCTCAAACTCTAGGTACCAAGTTATTTTTAGGCGGTTATGAAATTAAATTTAATCGAAACCTTTAATGGCCGATTTAAAGATTACAGGAATGTGTGTTTGGTTGGCAACTGGCGTAATTCAGCACGGAAAGCAAACAATGTGGCAAGTCACAAGGCACACTTTCAATTTTCAGAAAACACATAAAACTTGATTATCTTGATTAAAATTGCAAATCAAAAACATGTTTCAAGGATTACTTGTGTGCCATAGAAAGATACATATATATATATGTATACCACTTGACACAGAGATAGAGAGGAATATATATATGTATATTTAGCTGGATTTTTGGTAAGGGGATGGGTAGGATGGGAATAATAATTGTAAACTGCAGCCAAAATTGAAAGACTATCTTTTGGATACAAATGTACAACAGAGTCTGTGGTTGTCTATATAGATATGTAAATGTGTCTATTTGAATATTGTTTGCATAGCACAAAAGTTTCACTCTATAATTAATATGATTATTGATTATTACGAACGGAATTTGCATATAGTTATGTGGGTGTTGATTAATCTCAATCAATTGATTAGTTACAGCTTAGCAAATTGATTGCATTTATTGGAGTGGAAGGCCTTGACATCAACATGAAAGCCCAATTCGTTCAACATTTTATAGAAGATAGAAAGCAAAATGAAAAGGGTAATTTGCTTTAATTTGAATTTTGTCAAACAATACTGCGGTTCATCATTTACGCTATAATAAATACAGAGAATAATTAAATCGCTTTGAGATATTTTGCTTTGCATTTCAATCCCAGGTTTTCATCAACAATTAAGAACTTGGCTCAATTTTTATTGCGAACAATCAAAGGAGTGCGGCTGCCAAGTAGTACTGTCTAATTAGCTGACATTATGGCTATATATTGGTTTAGTTGTTGAAATAATATATAATAATCCTCTTAGGTTGTGGCATATTTTTAAGAGCCGAAACCTTTTTGCGAAATCTTCACCCAAAGAACGCTCGTTAAGTTTGTTAACTTAAAAGCCAGTCGGCTGTTCCATTGTCTCCTCGGCATGCCTAAAGAATTGACGCAATTCTCGTACAATGGGCCCAAAGGGTGAACATTGTGGCCGTGCTCCCAAATGTCCGCGTATCCATTTGGAAAGCTGTTGGACCTGAGAGTTATCTTGAAAGCGAGAATCGCATAGCAAAATGGCCCCGTAATCATGACGATGACGGATGACACGACCAATGGCATGATTGACAGCGCGTGTGGCATCCAGATTATACCATTCCTGTCCAGTGAGCAGTTGATTCTCTTTGGTGCGATTCGCCTCTAGATAGCGTCGTTTTAAGATCACCTTTGGATCTTTGAGAGGGGGATAGGGCAAGCCGGCTATAATAACGGCTCGACCATTGCGATCGGCAAAGTCCAAGCCCTCAGAGACTTTGCCCCGACAAACGGCCATAAAGCAAGCACCTTTTGAGTCGCGTATGGCTTGATAAAATTCCTCCATGGTGGTGGTAAATTGATCTTTGCCGCGTGGCTCTAAGAAAATGGGTTTCTTGGCTGCAATGTCCGCCCACAAGCCACTGGTTTGCCAGGCATCGACACATTTATTGAGCATGGGATACGAGGGAAAGAACACCAGTAGTCCATCGGGCACAATACGTGACACATTGAGAATGGTCTGGCCCAGTGAACTGATGTATTTGGGATTATCTCGATTCTTAAAGCTGGAAATAAATTGCTGACGATCCGGCCCAGTGCCAATAATCTTTACATAAACCTGCGACTGATCCACAATATGCGGATTCTCCAAGTGCTGGGCCACGGGTATGGCTAGTTCTGCAATGAGAGGCTTAAGTGGAGCCAATGTACCACTGGTTAATATGACACTACGGACTTGGGTATTCAGTAGCTGTTCCATGCCAAAACCAGGATTAAAGCACCAGAAATTTATGACTTTGGCTTTGTTCGACGATGACGAATTGCTAGTATTGTTTCCTTTACCCAACCAGCCGCCTTGCTGCTGCTGCTTTGGGGCTGGCTTGCCAGCATTTTGCTTCGCCTCCTCCACTTCCACATGAACCTTAAAACTTCGATGCACCTTGGCCATGATGTCCTCCTTGTTGGCAAATACAATGGTCAGGAGCTCGGCCAAGACCAAAAAGCTGCCACCTTTACGCATGATCATAGAGCTATTGTTCTGGGAAGCCACCATTAGATATTGCACCAGCTTGTCCAGCAGAGCCACAATGCTGGCCCAATTGCCATAGGTAAAATTGGCCTTTGCTAGCAACTCGTACATATAGCTAGCTGGATAGGTAGTTCCCTCCGCCAGATTGTCCACCACCACACCATCGATAGCCTTCTCTAGTTCTAGTAACATTTCCTTAAGCAATGTAAGATCATCTAGTGTGAAATCTTTGGGTTCATCGCCACTAAAATCTTGGCTATCGGCGCTGGTAAAGATTCTCATTATGTGGGTAACATCCTCAATGGCCACCGCCACACCTTGTTCGCCTTTCTAGCCATGGGATCGAGCAGATAATTGTATGGCATAAAGGTGATATCAGCATCGTTTACCAGCTTCTTGGAGGCAAAATAGGGGCACATTTTTAACTTCTGTCCCACCTTGACTAGATCCTCAATATCCATAATACTTGGACCCCGAAAATCGGGATGATCCTTCTTCGACTCGAAACGCAATTGAAATGAACAAGTTTTCGAATGCACGCGCATTTTGCACATGTTCACCTTATTGGAATTGCCCTGCTCCCGCATCACCTCCGGATGAATGCATAGCTGATCACGGGAACCAAGGACCAATGATCTCATGCCGGCATATGCCGAACGTTTCAGCTCTCGCATGGCTTGCGTTAGCTGAGAGTGGGTACGAGATGCATAAATCACTTTGGGGACACCCTGCTGCTCCGATTGCCTCGTTCGAATCCAGGCCAGCGACAAACAGAGTAGGCTGAGGGTCTTGCCGGTGCCAGTGGGTGATTCGAGAACGCCATTTGTGCCATCACGTAAACATATGATGACTTTCTCCATAAACGCCCGCTGCACTTCGTATGGCTCGAAGGGAAAGTGCACTGGAATACCAGCAATTATGCTTTCGGGCATTGTGTTGGAGTTACAAAAACGCTTAAAATTCGCAAACTCTCACTTTTTTTGTTTTTCTCTTTTTTGTTTTTCTCTTTTTTGATTTTCAGAAGTAAGGGAAAGGTTTTTGTTTTATTTTTGATGTTGACTGTTCACGAAGTAGAATGATTGAAGTACTGTACCCCCTTGACCAGGTCGAATTTTACAAACGTCCCAGGCCCTCTTGGATGTCAAAAATTTGCGTATTGTTTCTGTCTAGCCGAAAGACTAATTACTTTCGAAAATAAGCTGAGCAGTATGGAATTGCGAAATCTTTCTGTTTTTTTTAATAAGTGAATTATTAGGAATTTTCGTTAAAATAGTTGAAAAGCTAAGAGATTATTGAATATAACCCAATGGCTGAATCCTGTTTTATTTTGTGAATGGGTTTATCTAAGCTAATCGACATTATTTTAATTTAGTTTTATATAATCGGCAGTTTTCTTCTAAATTTCGAGTATAGTTATGTATATATATTAATTTTTTTATAGCCTTGCAAAAAGGGTATATTAATTTTGGTCAGAAGTGTGCAAGGCATCGAAGAAAGCATCGCCGACCATATAAAGTACATATATTCTTGATCAGCACGACGAGTCGAGTTCAAATAGTCAGGTCCGTCCGTCTGGATCAGCCCAAACTCCTCCTACTGCACAGTTTGTATATCTCGGATTCAACCGGATCGGATCACTATATCATATAAGTAGCTCCCATACAAACGGCAAGTCGCAAACAGTGACTTTTGTCAATAACTTCGTTATTTTCTAAACCATTGTCATGAAATTTAATATTTGTGAGTTTATTACACCTGTAAACTACTGTGCCAAATTTATTTATTGTAAGATCAGGTGACTATATCATATAGCTCCGGTACAATCGGTGGAAAACAGTGACTTCGAACAATAACTTCGTTATTTCGTATGGTAAGATTGTAGGCCGTTCTTCCGCAAACATTAGCCTTTTTAGATAAAACGTTTTTCCACTTTGATGGATACGCGTAAGGAAAGAGTTACCAAAATATTTGCAATCAAAGTTTGTATGACGCGTTCAAAGTTAGCACCGGACCTCTGAATTTGAATTGAAATCTGTCAGTTTATGTTCTCAAATAAAAGAATGATATTATTAAGACTCTCTTTTTCTCTCTCTAAATCTCTTGTGGATGGAAGTAAAGAGTTATAGCATGAAGAAAAGGAGAGAGAGATCTGAGCGTTCTCTCAAGTTAAATCGTTTGATCTTAACAACTTTTGGATTAAAAAAAGACCATTATTTATTTTATAAGAAAGAATAAATTTTGGAAAAATATTTTTAAATATTTTTCTCTGCAACTGTTTTTTGCAGTTCATGAATAACTTCTTCCTTTTGCTTATCTTCGCTAGAAATACTTTTCAGTTTTATTCCAAAGGGCAGTAAAGTCATAAATAAATCGGACCTAAAACAAAAGTTTAATATTTTGGGTAGGTTCTTAATAAGCCAACGACTTTGATAACTGTTAATAACTTACAAGTATTATCTATTTGGGCTTAGATTGCTTAACAAACAAACAAATTTTTTTATAATAAAAGTCAACGTATCTCTTGGTGCTAATTTTAAATTGAAAAGCTCAAGAATTATTATTAAATATTAGTAGTGGAAAGTATCAATTGAACAATCAAATTGCTATTATAGAGAGTTTCTACTCTATAACACCACACACACTCTTATGCAATGCACTTAAGTTCTTACCTCTGGCCAAATGACATTACAGAGCTTCCCATTTCAGTCAGTTGACGGGTTGAAAACTGTCACAGAGACTCACACTGGCTTTTGGAGTTGGAGAAGGAGAGATATTTAAAGGATTGCAACTGTAAAATTCTACATTATGCGAGATAATTAAATGTCAAAAAGAAAGTATAAAAAAAAAAAAATTAAAACCTAAAGTTGCCTTACCAAAAGAACATTGTTGCCCTGTAGTTAAAAATGCAAAAGACACTCACACTGCCAGCAAGGACAAGAAGGGAGTGCGGAGAGAGGAAAGTAGTTACAGCTGGTAACTGGTGCAGGTAAATCTGCAAATGTCAAAGAGCTTAGCACGGAGAAACGGGCGTGGCATTTGAGATGGGAGGCGAGAAAAAGGGCGAAAAGGAGAAACTATGCCGAATGACCAGGCTAATCTTACCAATCTTAAGCGCATTGTCTTGCCAAGCAACTGCTGCTGGCCAGTTACGCCTTTTATACTTCAACTTCTTTTATCTCATTTTCCTTCCATTGTGTTTGTGTGTGGGCGTGGGCAAGGGTTGGATGATGTTTTTTGGGCGTGGTCGAGGCAAGGAAACTAACAAAAAAAAAAGCTGCTGCTTCTATGAGAAGGTACGTGTGCGCAAAAAGCAATGTATGTATGTGTATGTGTGTGTTTGCATCGCACTTATACACAAGTGTACAAACAGACAGCAGAAGAGGCAAATGGGGGGAGACATTGGGGGCATTGTAGGAGTCGAGTAGATGACGCTGTAAAAGCATTCAAAACTCTTACTAATGAGCAGTGCGGCAGAAGGGGGCGTTGCGGAGGGTGGGTCTGTTGGCTGGGTGGCTGCTGGGCAGGTGATGTGTGTTGCCTCCGGCGCGTTAGCAGCTACGCTTGAACCAATTTTACATTGCACACAGAGCCCAGGACGGGAGCCATGAAATGGGAGGCATGGTTACTCCCCCTCTCCCCACCATCCATTCTCACTGTCTGTGTCTCTGTGCCAACGGTAAGCAACCCGACCAGCTTCAAACTCATTGTGCAATTATTTTTGCATAAAGTGGCATAAGCATAGCTCTAGAAGTGGCATTGTGCGAGTGGCCTGACTTTTGCAACATATGAAGATGTGTTGCCGCTGCAACTGCCACTTGACGTTGCAGATCAGAGCAGAAAAGTGGGTGGGAACGGAAAGGGTTTGGAACGCGTGCCTAAGTGGCACTCGTAAAATTTGAATGTAATATTCATTATTTTTAAACATTGTCTGTTAGTCTCTCTTCTCTGTCTTTCGCTCTGTCTGACTATGTCTGTCGGTGTATGGCCCAACTTGTAGTTACTTAGTCGCCCTGCCACCGCACCGTAAAACTTCTCCCTGCGACTGGCTTTTAAGTTAACAAACGTAACGAGCGTTCTTTGGGTAAAGATTTCGCAAAAAGGTTTCGGCTCTTAAAAATATGCCACAACTTAAGAGGATTATTATATATTATTTCAACAACTAAACCAATATATAGCCATAATGTCAGCTAATTAGACAGTACTACTTGGCAGCCGCACTCCTTTGATTGTTCGCAATAAAAATTGAGCCAAGTTCTTAACTGTTGATGAAAACCTGGGATTGAAATGCAAAGCAAAATATCTCAAAGCGATTTAATTATTCTCTGTATTTATTATAGCGTAAATGATGAACCGCAGTATTGTTTGACAAAATTCAAATTAAAGCAAATTACCCTTTTCATTTTGCTTTCTATCTTCTATAAAATGTTGAACGAATTGGGCTTTCATGTTGATGTCAAGGCCTTCCACTCCAATAAATGCAATCAATTTGCTAAGCTGTAACTAATCAATTGATTGAGATTAATCAACACCCACATAACTATATGCAAATTCCGTTCGTAATAATCAATAATCATATTAATTATAGAGTGAAACTTTTGTGCTATGCAAACAATATTCAAATAGACACATTTACATATCTATATAGACAACCACAGACTCTGTTGTACATTTCAAAAGATAGTCTTTCAATTTTGGCTGCAGTTTACAATTATTATTCCCATCCTACCCATCCCCTTACCAAAAATCCAGCTAAATATACATATATATATTCCTCTCTATCTCTGTGTCAAGTGGTATACATATATATATATGTATCTTTCTATGGCACACAAGTAATCCTTGAAAAATGTTTTTGATTTGCAATTTTAATCAAGATAATCAAGTTTTATGTGTTTTCTGAAAATTGAAAGTGTGCCTTGTGACTTGCCACATTGTTTGCTTTCCGTGCTGAATTACGCCAGTTGCCAACCAAACACACATTCCTGTAATCTTTAAATCGGCCATTAAAGGTTTCGATTAAATTTAATTTCATAACCGCCTAAAAATAACTTGGTACCTAGAGTTTGAGCTGGAAATGGCATATTAGCCAATTAGATGAGATTAAAAACTTTACCAATTACATGTGCAGCACTTGATAGAAGGTTTCACACATAGGATTTGCCATTCATATTAAATTCCAAGATGCTACCCCTCCATACACTTTCTGTTCACTCCTTTTTCATCTATGACCATCATGTAGAAGCAATTTACATTTGCTACTGCCTTTTGCATAGAAATGTAAAAGTTTTTCATATTTTTCCACTTGACAAAGTCTTTATGCATCTTGCGTAATAGTTTTATGGCCGTAAGGAAAGCTGAAAACTTTTATTCAACCAATCGGCCACTCCCTTTCCCCCTTCTGCTTAGCGAAGATGGGTAAAAGGGAAGCACTTTCAATAACCATTCAATTCGATACCGCCTTCCGCCTTCCATACTGAGAATGTCCACATCCAGTGCAATTGCAGTTGATGGCTTTGATTTTATTCGTGGATGCACATTTCTTGTTGGCTGCCCAGATTCTGACCAGCCACCCGCACATCCGCATCCATTGTGCTGTTCCTTTATGCTCACTGCTGCTGTTATGTACTTTTATTATTAATATTTCTTCGCCCATCCCCTTTCGTACTCTTCCCTTTATGCTCCTGCGCTCCCTTATCTTACTGTGTAGCTGCCATAGCTGCCGGCGTATGCGTAATGCGTTTACGTGCTAGTCATGTCAAGCAGCAGCTAATGGTTAGAGTAAAAGGAGGAAAAAAATGTTTGCCATATGTAAATAGAGAATTTATCAAACAAGATTGAAACGATTGTACGAAAAGGTTCTGAAGCCTACAGCCAACTAAACAACAACTATAAAGGGATATACCAAGAAACGAGAGGCAACTAACAATCTACCTACTCAAGGCAAAGGCAATCACATATAACCCGCCCCTGCCAAATAATACAAGCTCCCTTTTTTGGCAATCTGATTTCGCCCATTGGCTGCTAATTTCGTTTAATACGCATGAAGTTAGTTAGAATTCCTAATTGCTAAAACTAGAACTAACAACTTATGAACTAATGCACCAAAGGTCATGCTAAACAATATGAAGGCAAATAAATTCATAATTTATTATTTATTATAAATTTCAATGGAAGGAAAATGAGATAAAAGAAGTTGAAGTATAAAAGGCGTAACTGGCCAGCAGCAGTTGCTTGGCAAGACAATGCGCTTAAGGTTGGTAAGATTAGCCTGGTCATTCGGCATAGTTTCTCCTTTTCGCCCTTTTTCTCGCCTCCCATCTCAAATGCCACGCCCGTTTCTCCGTGCTAAGCTCTTTGACATTTGCAGATTTACCTGCACCAGTTACCAGCTGTAACTACTTTCCTCTCTCCGCACTCCCTTCTTGTCCTTGCTGGCAGTGTGAGTGTCTTTTGCATTTTTAACAACAGGGCAACAATGTTCTTTTGGTAAGGCAACTTTAGGTTTTAATTTTTTTTTTTTTTATACTTTCTTTTTGACATTTAATTATCTCGCATAATGTAGAATTTTACAGTTGCAATCCTTTAAATATCTCTCCTTCTCCAACTCCAAAAGCCAGTTTGAGTCTCTGTGACAGTTTTCAACCCGTCAACTGACTGAAATGGGAAGCTCTGTAATGTCATTTGGCCAGAGGTAAGAACTTAAGTGCATTGCATAAGAGTGTGTGTGGTGTTATAGAGTAGAAACTCTCTATAATAGCAATTTGATTGTTCAATTGATACTTTCCACTACTAATATTTAATAATAATTCTTGAGCTTTTCAATTTAAAATTAGCACCAAGAGATACGTTGACTTTTATTATAAAAAAATTTGTTTGTTTGTTAAGCAATCTAAGCCCAAATAGATAATACTTGTAAGTTATTAACAGTTATCAAAGTCGTTGGCTTATTAAGAACCTACCCAAAATATTAAACTTTTGTTTTAGGTCCGATTTATTTATGACTTTACTGCCCTTTGGAATAAAACTGAAAAGTATTTCTAGCGAAGATAAGCAAAAGGAAGAAGTTATTCATGAACTGCAAAAAACAGTTGCAGAGAAAAATATTTAAAAATATTTTTCCAAAATGTATTCTTTCTTATAAAATAAATAATGGTCTTTTTTTAATCCAAAAGTTGTTAAGGGGTAACGACTTATCTCCGCCGACATATCTCCGCCGTTAGAAAAAGAATTGAAAGAATAGAATTGAAAAAGATTTCAATTCAAATTCAGAGGTCCGGTGCTAACTTTGAACGCGTCATACAAACTTTGATTGCAAATATTTTGGTAACTCTTTCCTTACGCGTATCCATCAAAGTGGAAAAACGTTTTATCTAAAAAGGCTAATGTTTGCGGAAAAACGGCCTACAATCTTACCATACGAAATAACGAAGTTATTGTTCGAAGTCACTGTTTTCCACCGATTGTACCGGAGCTATATGATATAGTCACCTGATCTTACAATAAATAAATTTGGCACAGTAGTTTACAGGTGTAATAAACTCACAAATATTAAATTTCATGACAATGGTTTAGAAAATAACGAAGTTATTGACAAAAGTCACTGTTTGCGACTTGCCGTTTGTATGGGAGCTACTTATATGATATAGTGATCCGATCCGGTTGAATCCGAGATATACAAACTGTGCAGTAGGAGGAGTTTGGGCTGATCCAGACGGACGGACCTGACTATTTGAACTCGACTCGTCGTGCTGATCAAGAATATATGTACTTTATATGGTCGGCGATGCTTTCTTCGATGCCTTGCACACTTCTGACCAAATATACCCTTTTTGCAAGGGTGTAAAAAAATTAATATATATACATAACTATATTCGAAATTTAGAAGAAAACTGCCGATTATATAAAACTAAATTAAAATAATGTCGATTAGCTTAGATATACCCATTCAGAAAATAAAACAGGATTCAGCCATTGGGTTATATTCAATAATCTCTTAGCTTTTCAACTATTTTAACGAAAATTCCTAATAATTCACTTATTAAAAAAAACAGAAAGATTTCGCAATTCCATACTGCTCAGCTTATTTTCGAAAGTAATTAGTCTTTCGGCTAGACAGAAACAATACGCAAATTTTTGACATCCAAGAGGGCCTGGGACGTTTGTAAAATTCGACCTGGTCAAGGGGGTACAGTACTTCAATCATTCTACTTCGTGAACAGTCAACATCAAAAATAAAACAAAAACCTTTCCCTTACTTCTGAAAATCAAAAAAGAGAAAAACAAAAAAGAGAAAAACAAAAAAAGTGAGGGTTTGCGAATTTTAAGCGTTTTTGTAACTCCAACACAATGCCCGAAAGCATAATTGCTGGTATTCCAGTGCACTTTCCCTTCGAGCCATACGAAGTGCAGCGGGCGTTTATGGAGAAAGTCATCATATGTTTACGTGATGGCACAAATGGCGTTCTCGAATCACCCAATGGCACCGGCAAGACCCTCAGCCTACTCTGTTCGTCGCTGGCCTGGATTCGAACGAGGCAATCGGAGCAGCAGGGTGTCCCCAAAGTGATTTATGCATCTCGTACCCACTCTCAGCTAACGCAAGCCATGCGTGAGCTGAAACGTTCGGCATATGCCGGCATGAGATCATTGGTCCTTGGTTCCCGTGATCAGCTATGCATTCATCCGGAGGTGATGCGGGAGCAGGGCAATTCCAATAAGGTGAACATGTGCAAAATGCCCGTGCATTCGAAAACTTGTTCATTTCAATTGCGTTTCGAGTCGAAGAAGGATCATCCCGATTTTCGGGGTCCAAGTATTATGGATATTGAGGATCTAGTCAAGGTGGGACAGAAGTTAAAAATGTGCCCCTATTTTGCCTCCAAGAAGCTGGTAAACGATGCTGATATCACCTTTATGCCATACAATTATCTGCTCGATCCCATGGCTAGAAAGGCGAACAAGATGTGGCGGTGGCCATTGAGGATGTTACCCACATAATGAGAATCTTTACCAGCGCCGATAGCCAAGATTTTAGTGGCGATGAACCCAAAGATTTCACACTAGATGATCTTACATTGCTTAAGGAAATGTTACTAGAACTAGAGAAGGCTATCGAACTACCTATCCAGCTAGCTATATGTACGAGTTGCTAGCAAAGGCCAATTTTACCTATGGCAATTGGGCCAGCATTGTGGCTCTGCTGGACAAGCTGGTGCAATATCTAATGGTGGCTTCCCAGAACAATAGCTCTATGATCATGCGTAAAGGTGGCAGCTTTTTGGTCTTGGCCGAGCTCCTGACCATTGTATTTGCCAACAAGGAGGACATCATGGCCAAGGTGCATCGAAGTTTTAAGGTTCATGTGGAAGTGGAGGAGGCGAAGCAAAATGCTGGCAAGCCAGCCCCAAAGCAGCAGCAGCAAGGCGGCTGGTTGGGTAAAGGAAACAATACTAGCAATTCGTCATCGTCGAACAAAGCCAAAGTCATAAATTTCTGGTGCTTTAATCCTGGTTTTGGCATGGAACAGCTACTGAATAGCCAAGTCCGTAGTGTCATATTAACCAGTGGTACATTGGCTCCACTTAAGCCTCTCATTGCAGAACTAGCCATACCCGTGGCCCAGCACTTGGAAAATCCGCATATTGTGGATCAGTCGCAGGTTTATGTAAAGATCATTGGCACTGGGCCAGATCGCCAGCAACTTATTTCCAACTTTAAGAATCGAGATAATCCCAAATACATCAGTTCACTGGGCATGACCATTCTCAATGTGTCACGTATTGTGCCCGATGGACTACTGGTGTTCTTTCCCTCGTATCCCATGCTCAATAAATGTGTCGATGCCTGGCAAACCAGTGGCTTGTGGGCGGACATTGCAGCCAAGAAACCCATTTTCTTAGAGCCACGCGGCAAAGATCAATTTACCACCACCATGGAGGAATTTTATCAAGCCATACGCGACTCAAAAGGTGCTTGCTTTATGGCCGTTTGTCGGGGCAAAGTCTCTGAGGGCTTGGACTTTGCCGATCGCAATGGTCGAGCCGTTATTATAGCCGGCTTGCCCTATCCCCCTCTCAAAGATCCAAAGGTGATCTTAAAACGACGCTATCTACAGGCGAATCGCACCAAAGAGAATCAACTGCTCACTGGACAGGAGTGGTATAATCTGGATGCCACACGCGCTGTCAATCATGCCATTGGTCGTGTCATCCGTCATCGTCATGATTACGGGGCCATTTTGCTATGCGATTCTCGCTTTCAAGATAACTCTCAGGTCCAACAGCTTTCCAAATGGATACGCGGACATTTGGGAGCACGGCCACAATGTTCACCCTTTGGGCCCATTGTACGAGAATTGCGTCAATTCTTTAGGCATGCCGAGGAGACAATGGAACAGCCGAAAGAACGCACCGATGAACCTCTGCTGAAAAACGTTTACAAAACAGAAGTTGCCACTCAGGAAAATAATGAGGAGAAGCCACTGTTTAAAGTGAAACGAGAACCCGGACAAATGGCCACCAATGCGGCTGCATTTAAGCAAGCCAATGAAATGGCAATAAAGGTGGAAATGACAAATTCCATTAAAAGCTGGACACCAGATGACTATGTCAGTGCCGCTGGACGGACACAAAGTCACTCACAGTCAAAGCCGCCCAATGCCATGGACTTTATGAGTCGTCTCGACTCAAATGTTTCGAGTATAGATTTCAATTCCACGGGAACCGGAAATTTGGTCAAAATACACAAACGTGAACGCAGTTCACCCACTTTTGGCGATACAAAGAGCAGCTCTCAACTAAAGAAACGCAAGAAACTAGTAGATAATATTAAAACAGAACCAAGTAACAGTTCCAGTTGTAATAGTATTAATAGTAGTAGTAGTAGCATTTGCTGCTCACAAAAAGAGGCTCCAGAATCCAGGGCAGATTTCCTAAGAGAGGTGCGCTGTTTCATCAATCAAGATGAGTTTCGTGACTTTGGCAAGGCTTTGCTGGCCTATAAAAATGGCGGCGAAGAAGCATTTGAATCTCTAATGAGTCTACTCTTCAAATTGTTGGGTAAACCACAAATGCGTTATCTATTACTCGGCATTCGACGATATCTGAAAAATGAACACAAGGCGGAGTTTGATAAGCGCGTAGCCACTTAAACTTGAGCCATTTCTTGCACTTAAGGTTTATTAGTAGTTTTTTCTTTTTTTTTTGTTTTGTTTAGGTTGTATGTGTATTGCATTTTTCTTTGAGTCATAAAAATATAGAGTTATAAGTGTACAGTGGACTTTATGTAAATGTAAAATTGCAATAAATTCAAGGTCATTTATACACCTGGAACGGTAAAAAAAAAAAAAGAGAAAACAAAAAAGAGAAAAACAAAACTGTTCAATTGATCCTGCAATCCGGAAAGGTAAGTAAACGGGAGGACATTACTTACATAATCGTGACCAAGTGTTCTTTTCCAGCCATTGGTTATTAAGCTCCCAATCTCAGCGACCGTATACGAGCTTAAGACAGCTCCAAAGTCTTCTCAATATTCAGCCGGGAACATTGGAGATTTCTGCTTCTGATGTAACTTTGGCCGATTCAGATCTCATAGTAGAAGTTGCTGCGTTGGGTGGGAATAAACCTGTGAGGCCGATTATGTCGTGCTACGACGGCAATAATTTTGTGGGCCAGATTATGGTTGAGCATGTCTTGGTTGGTGGTCAGAGTTCATCGGACTCTACCTTTCAGACTGTATCATCGGACAGTAGCCAGCTCTCTCTGAGTGAGCTCTCCTCTGGATCAAGCAATCTCAAACGGGGACACAAACGAAAAGCCCAAGGGCATGAAAAACCCATAGAGACTAAACGGTAAGTGTTAGAAATAGGAAATTAAAATTCAGTATGACCGAATATTCCGTCTTTTGAAAATAGGTTCAAAAAGATTCTCGAATCCAGTGAGGAGAGTGTAGAAATCCCCTCCTATGGAGGTACGGAGGAGGCATGCGGTATGGAAGGCTGCCAAATTAAATCCAGACCATGCTCGGTTAAATCTGAGATGGAGGTAGAACCGGATGTTATAAATGGTCAGCGGCCCCCTTACATAAACATACTTCCAGAGTACTCCACTTCTCCGACGTAATATCAGAGTTCTGCAGTTCCAGGAGCTTGAAAATTCGATGCAAACAAGGTTCGACCTTTAGCCACGTAACTCTGGCTATGGAGATAGAACCGGATGATATAAATGGTCAGCAGCCCCCTTACATAAACATACTTCCAGAGAACACGCAGTTTGTTGTGGTGGTGGTTTCCTCCGCGGAATGTGCTTAAAACTTGCGATCTGTTAGAACAGTTCTTTGGGATTTTTTGGATTTCCGAAACGTTCGCTGCTTAGAATTTAATGAGGTGACTCCGGTTATTGAGTATAATGGCCGGCTCTTTATAGCAGCTGCCAACGAAGATACAATGGAATTACGTCTTATAGTTTGTAAGACTAACGTTCTCATAGAACATACGTTGCTCGCCACCCATTCCCTGGTGTCTTCGTTGGCCGCTGCGATGTAGAGCCGGCCATTGTAGTCACCGGAGTGACCTCATTAAAGTCTAAGCTGCGAACGTTTCCAAAATCCAAAAATATCCCAAAGAACTGTTCTAACAGATCGCAAAAGTTTTTTGCGCATTCCGAGGAGGAAACCACCACAACAAACTGCCTGTTCTCTGGAAGTATGTTTATGTAAGGGGGCTGCTGACCATTTATATCATTCGGTTCTATTTCCATGGCCAGTGTTACGTGGCCAAAGGTCGAACCTTGTTTGCGTCGAATTTTCAAGCTCCTGGAACTGCAGAACTGTGATATAACGACGGAGAAGTGGGCTGTGGTGAGCCGGGAAAATGCGCCCCCTATAGTCACGGATATTTGCCCAAATGAACAGGTTTAGATCTGGATGGATGCGAATAGTGTTGATATCATCAAGGATAGATACAACAGCCTCAAACTATCTTTTTGGATGATCGAATTTGAGTTTTGCGATTAGATGACGCTTATATATTTTTATTTTATCGAATTTATACTTTGAAATATAAAAAAGTTACGATTACGGCAGACTCATTTGTCTAGCGATTATTCTGACTGGCAACGGTCAAAAGATAGTTTATCGTAATAGAAAAATAATAAAATATAATTATCATTTATGGACGTTGCTTTACTAACGAAACGTTGGCAAGTAAATTTTGTCATCAAAGTTTATTATGCCAAAAGTATCCACGTTCTGGTTTCACATCTTTGCATCGGCACTCTTTTGACTTGGTCACGTCTGGAACAGGAATACGTAAACAGATATTCAATATAAGTTGTCAGGGATAAGGATAATGAAATTGCAGAAGGATGCTTGCCAAAGCACAAGTTTCAAAATGTATTTAACGGAAAAACCCATGACTTTCCAAAAATCAATCATTTAATGTATGATAAACATTTTGCACGATCAAACATATTACGTTTCGAATTAAATTCATATATAAAAACAAAAATTAACAAATACATATACGTAACTATATTCAAAATTTAGAAGAAAACTGACTTATATAAAACTAAATTAAAACTGGAGGGCCAGGGCTTACTTCGACCGCGTCAAAGTTTGTATACCCTTGCAACTATTTTGGTAACTCTTTCCTTACCCTTAGCCGTCACAGTGGAAAAACGTTTTTTCTAAAAAGACTAATGTTGCGAAAGAACGGCCTACAATCTTAGTATAGGAAAGAACGAAGATATTGATCAAAGTCACTGTTTTCCACCGATCGTTCCTAGGGGAGCTATATGATATAGTCACCCGATCTTGATCAAGTTTGGCACAGTCGTTTATAAGTGTAAAAAAAATTACCAACATTCAATTTTACCACAATAGCTCAGAAAATAACGAAGCTTTTAGGAAAAGTCACTGTTCGTGACTTTGCCGTTTATATGGCAGCTATTTGATACAGTGATCCGATGCAGCTGAATCCATGTTATACAAACTGTGCAGCAAAATTTCAACTCTGTAGCTCATACGGTCTAGGAGGAGTTCGCGTCGATCCAGACCGACGGACAGACGAACGCCCATGGCTGTTTTAGCTCTCGTCAAGATCAAGAATATATATACTTTATATGGTCGAGGATGCTTCCTTCTATGCGTTGCATAGACCAAAATTAATATACTCTTTTTGCAAGGGTATAATAAGTTTAGAAACCACATACTATAAGAAAAAAGATTTTAAGCTAAAATATCAATCATGTGAAGTTTATATTCTAAATTACTCATTATCCTCACAGTTGATTTCTCACAGTTTTGAATTCGATTTTAATGAAATCAACCTAAGAAATTTCCACAATTACTTAGTCTAAAATATTAAGTGGAATGAATAAGAAACTTCTATAATAAACAATATTTGCATTGTCCAACTAATTGTCAGAGAAAACTAAAACGAGAAATGCCTTAAATTGACTCTAAATGAACAAAGCGTGTGAGATTATTTTTGCCAAGTCAATCAAAGTAGTTTTGAATGAATTTAAGATTCTTGAAATTTTGTATTCTCTCTCATATGGTTAACAATTTAAAATTGATTGAGTATGCTCAAGTTAAATCTGTATATGAAATGCTATTGATAATTATAATTTCATAAATACTATAAATAATTTTCAACAACCAGCACGTAGCTCAAAGCACAGAGGGAATCCCAGTATGAATATTATCTACGTGTGTTGGCATTTTCTCTTTGATTTAATTAAAATTTTGCAATTTATTAAGTTATATATAGTGTGTATATGTTGTTATGTGGATGGTATGGATGGCTTTTTCGTCAGGATACAAAAGGAATGCTCGGTTTGCCATATCTTTTTAAGCCAGATGCCAAACACGCACAGTTTGTGCTTGTCTTTAATTGAAGTTTAATAGTTAATAAGTAAATAGTAATAAGTTAATAGTGAAACCAGTGAGACAAGGCAAAAAACCAGGGCGTGGCATTGAAGAAGGTATAAACGGCGTGTATGTGTGTGTGTGTGTGTGAGTATATGTATGCCAGTTTTGCTGGCATTTTGCTTTTGGGTGTCGCTTTGAATGTTTTGAAAGCCAGCGAAGCGAGCGTGCCGAGCCGACCAAACGAACTTGGCCAACATCTCAAACAATGACAACGACAATTAAAATTTAAATGAAATGAGTGTTGTATTTTTTTTTTTTTTTTATTCCTTTATTGATAGGTATAGATAGTATAGATATACAGAGGAAAAAGATGTCATAAAGGGAGCTTTATCCTAGGGGACGTCCTCGTGGGAATTGCTTCCTAGGGTCGGTGGCTCTCTCTACGACGCTCCAGCTCTCATGCGTTCGGATTGTCGCAGATCCCGCATTACATATGCTGCAAAGCTGTTGACCGCTTCCCATGTTTGTGGGCTGCCAACCATTGAATCCACGAGGTTGTTCACCGTTAATCCAGCCCCTGCAGTGAGTTCTAGGTGCCTTCTTTGGGACTCATAGCGCCGACACCTGAAAAGAATATGTTGTGCGTCTTTTACGCTGTTATCGCTGCAGACTGTGCACATAGGCGATTCTTCGTGTCCAAAGCGATGGAGATATTGCCTAAAGCATCCATGACCGCTTAGTATCTGGGTTAGGTAGAAATTTACTGACCCATGCTTTCTGCCTAACCACTTCTCTATATTTGGGATCAGCAGGTGGGTCCATCTGCCCTTCTGTGACGCATCCCATCTTCTCTGCCATGTTATTAGGCTTCTGCCTCTAGCCTGTGCGCGTGCCAGTTTCTTCGAGGGCTCATCACTAGGTGCTGCAGCTACGACTGTGTCTTCATCCGCCTGAATGTCAAGTGGCAGCATCCCAGCTAACACTAATACTGCGTCGTCAGATACCGTTCTAAACGCGCAGCAGACTCTGAGTGCACAAAGTCTGTGGGTTGACCGTATGCCCCTGCTGTAGCTTTCTACTAATAAAGCCGATTTCCAGATCCGAGCCGCATAAAGTACAATGGAGCTGTGAACTGTCGTCAGCAGCTTTTCCGTCTCTTGTTTTGGGCCCCTTAATCTCTTTTTTAACAACGACTAGTGCAACATCATCTGCATAGCCAATTAGTTGACAGCTATCACAGAGTGTCAACCTCAGGACGCCATCATACATTATGTTCCATAGCAAAGGGCCCAGAACGGATCCTTGGGGAACCCCGCCAGATATGGAATGCAGCACGCTTCCAGCATTGGATGTATACTCCAACTGCCTCCTTCCGAAGTAGCTCCAGGTGATGGCATGAATGTGGGCCGGGACTCCAAAGTTTTGCAGTGCGTCAAGAATAGATCCCCAATCGGCAGTGTTAAAAGCGTTCTTTATGTCGAGGGTGACCAGCAGGCAATATTTTTTTGCACCTCCTTTCCATTTCTCACCTTTAATAGCTTCTGAGGCAATATCGACCACTCTTGAAATGGCATCAGTTGTGGACTTACTTTTTCTAAAGCCATATTGATTGGGTGACAAACCGCCGCCTAGCCTGATGGCTGACTCTAGCCTCGCACATATAATAGATTCCAGGACCTTGCCTATGGTGTCTATTAGGCAAATTGGCCTGTATCCTGATGGCTCATCTAGGCTTTTGCCTGGTTTTGGCAGCAGGAACAACTTTTGCAGCTTCCATATGTCCGGAAAGCAGCCCTCCCGGAGGCATTGGGAATACACTTGTGCAAATATATCTGGGTTCAGCATCATTGCCAGCATTACGGCGCGATTTGGTATGCCGTCGCGGCTCTGGAGCTTTACTAGGGTTGAGGCGTCCAGCCGCGGCCTTTATCTCCTCATTTGAGACTACATCGACAGCAAAATGTGTCTGCATCGGTCTTCTGCACGTTAGTGCATCGCTTCTAGCTGGAAACAGAGATTGTACTATATCCCGCAGCTGCTCCGGATTTGTTGGTGCAGTTTTTTTATTTGCATACACACGCTTCACTACAATCTTATAGGCCTTGCCCCAGGGGTGCTTATCAGCTGAGTCACACAGCTCAAGGAAGCATTCCCGTTTGCTGGAATGTATGGCCCGTTTTAATGCCTTGCGAGTTCTTGCAAAAACTATATGAAGAGAGGGCCAATTGCCATCATTCCTTTTTCGCGCCCGTTGGTAACACCGTCTTGCCCTAAAGCAAGCCCGCCGCGCTTCTGCAATGCTATCATTCCACCAGAATACCGATCTATGGTGGCCTCGGTAAGCTTTACGTTCCTGCATGCTTTTGCCACACGCCTCGTCTAACTTACGAGCCAATTGGTTTGCCATACTCTGGGCTGACTCCGTTGCCAACTCTATACCAGTTATAGCGGCAGTGAATTGGGGAACATTCAGGGTATCCGCTTTGTACGTTTTACATGCCACCGGATGCACATCTCGCTGACGGACTGATCCTCCGATCTCGAAAAGGATCGCCTCATGGTCGCTAGCCGTGTAGAATTCGCCGATTTTCCAAGAGGAGCGCCGAAAAATGCTGCTGCTGACAAAAGTGAGGTCAATGACCGATCCTACACCCGCTCGGCTGAATGTATTTTGATTGCCACTGTTTAGCAGGGCAATATCTAGTAGGGCAAAAGCCTCCCATAAGGCACGGCCTCTAGCATTGTTCGAGACGCTGCCCCACTCTAAGGACCACGCGTTGAAATCACCAGCTATAATGAGTGGGCTGTGGCTTCTTGCGTCGGTGGCCAGCTCATCCAGCGCTGCGCAAAATTCTTGGTGATTGATGCTAGGTGGCATATAACAACTATACACCCAGAACCGGTCTATCTTAGCCCGTACAAAATGTGCAAAAGCCCGGGTTTGAGACATTTGCAGCGGTCGCACGCTAGTTAGCAAAATCGCCGCTTTTCTTTGCGTACTACAGGTCGTGTTGTTGCCGCCATGGAGTCTGTATGGCTCGCTTACGATGACTACATCAATGTTTTGTTCCCTCGTCGTTTGCTTCAGCATATCATGTGCTGCTTCACAGTGGTTTAAGTTAATTTGCATGAACTTAACCATGATTAACATTTTTTGTAAGAGCGTTCTGGCCACAACGGGGCCCATAAGGACAACGCTGGCTCCCGGCAACATGACCCGCTTCTTTTATGCCATTTGCAGTGCATAGGAAACACTTGGCTGCGTTTTTACAGCCTCTGGCTTTATGCCGCTTTTCGCCGCACCGTAGGCACCAGTCGCTTCTGTCTTCTTGGCATTTGCATTGTGCTGAAACATGCCCAAATTCGTGGCATCTGAAGCATCTTACAGGTGTATGGTCTATTCTAATGCGGCTTTCGTTCAGCCTAATCTTGATTCTACCCACATTGAGGATATCTTTGGCAAGGGCTTCCTGAACGCTCATGGTCGCCCGCTGTGTACCAGCTAATGCTGGTCGTAGACTCTTTATCGCCAGAGTAGTAATTTGGACGCCAAACTGGCTCGAAAATTCAGCCACTAGCTCGTCCTTAGACACCATCTCGTCCAAGTCTCTGACATCAAGCTTGATGAAGTCTGAGAGTGCTTTGGCCTCAATCTGAGCACCGAAAGCTACTTCGATATCTTTCGTAAGCTTCTGGAGGTTTTCAGCCATCGGCTTGTTCATCTCCAATAAGAGGTCTCCATTCGCTGTGCGTCTTGCCTTGCGTACATTAGCGCCAATCGAGCGCACTTTGTCATCTTCACTAGACGTTACCATTTTTAGCATATCGCTATATGACAAATTGGCTTTATTAGCTAACAAAATAGCGTCTGGCCGATGCCTAGGGAAATCCTTTTTCGCTGGTGGTTTTTTGTTCGCACGTTTGTACGTAACTTGCTGCCATTCATGGGCGATATGGTCTGGATCGCGCTCATTTCTTACCTGCCCTGGGGCAGATGTTTGTTCCCGCATTAATTTTTCTCTGGGAATTGTCGCACCACGGTGTTTTTTTGGGGGAGTATTTCGACTTGGTATCATGTCTTCTCTGCGGCGCTTGGCGGAGTCATGATCACTCCCCATTATAGGCCTATTTGGCTTAGAGCCCGATTTCGCTGGCGTAATTTGTGTGCTTTTGTCGCTTTTGTCACAATGGCTTGCTTAGTGCCCATGTTAACGTGTCGGACTGGCTTTCGTGGTTTATCGTCCGCCGAGATGCCTTGGTTAAAGGTGTTGTCCAGCTGCCATATCAGTGATCCCAGTTCATCCAGCTCTGGAATGTGCGAGACCACTTGAACAGTTGGGCCATTCGGTGCCAAACATGGACTGTCTGGCATTAACCCAGCCTCTGCAGCCGCTTGAGGTACGCTGCATGCCGATGTTGTCGCTGACGGTGGCGATCGCATGAGCAGCGGCCGTTTCCCGAAAATCGACTCTTCTGGTGCAGCAGTGCCTAGAAGATCTTCACCAATACGGGATTGACGCTCCAAGGATGCAGCTAGCTTATCCATGGGGACAGGCTTGGAAACAGACCAAATTTGAATTCAGATTTTAAATCCAAATTTAAATCTGCCGCCAAAAATGCCCGGAGGCGCCCCCTGCCGAATTCTAGGTAGGGGCTCCCCTTTGCTCTCCTCGTTTACCAACACTGGCAAGATCAGCTGTGTTGATGCAGTTTTGACTAAGAAAAAGTTGGTGCAACAACAAGACGCACAATTCTGGAAGTAATTCGGATAAAAAAGTCTCACCCACACCAGGAAATATTTGGTGGTGAGAGGCGGGAAAAAGAAAAGAGAGGCAAGTAGCCGTCACCCTGCGCCCCCTCCACCGTCAGTGGACCGGCCTGCCGCAGAAGCAAAGATTGCTACTAGGCCAAATATCGAGGGCTGCAGCGGGGCTCCAACGACGTGGTATGTACTTAGTCTCCCTTGGAATCAATCTGACTCCTTTCTTGACTTTTACAGGCGTTCCGGACACCAGTTTATGAAAGTTCAGACGGAGCAAAATATATACCGACAGTACCGCGGTTCACTTCGAATGTGTCTTGTATGTCAGAACGTATGTGTGTGTGTGTGCGTGTGTATATGTGAGTAGTGTATAGAAAAACCACAACAGAGAAAAACCAAGGGAGCAAGAGCTACAAAAGCAGCGGCTAGCAAACCGCACAAACAAACCGCAGCAACCAAAACAAAACAGAAGCGTTACATAAAGAAAAAAGCAACAACAACAACTACAGCAAGAAACACTCGAACAACTTTCTGCTAGGCAAGCAAGGTGCAAATGTGTTCCCAGGATATGGTAGTATGTGCAGCTTGTTTTGCATGTAGTTCGTTGACTTTTGAAGTTGCTCAACGTGCCAGAAGCAGCGGCAGCAATTGCACTTTGCCGTTACATTTATTACATTTGTAATTGTTGTCAGTCGTCGGATTTAGAGTTGGAGTTGGAGCAGCAGCAGGTAGCAGAGTAGGAGTTGGTATTGAAGTCGCTTTTTGCGTTGTTCGTTGTTTGCCTAAATGCAAAAGTTGCACTCTTCATGCACTGAAAGTTGGAGCGTTAATTATGTGTCAAATGCAATTTTGGCCTGGTTGTGGAACGTGTGTAAAACGGAAGTCGTTGCCAATCCGTAGGTGTTTCCGTCCTTTGTTGCGGTTTTCCTTTTAAGCTTATTCCTTGTTCCTTTGTTTCTTTCGTTTTTTTTTTTTTGGCATTTTCTATTGCATACTTTGCAGCGCTTGCACCATTTGGCTTTCACTTTTTCTGTAAAAGGACTCCTTCTAGTCTCTGCCAGTGGCTGCTCATAGCTCACGTAGGTGTATTTAAAATGCTTTTGCATATTTCATTAACATTTTAAAAATTCATGAGCAGCTAATTGAAAACGTTTGTCGTGCCCGACACACACACACACACACACACACAAACGCAGAGTGTGAGTCCACCTCCCCTTGGAGGAGGAGTCCCACCTTTCCTGCCATCTGCGCAGACTTGACTGCCATGCCCTCCGATGCTCGAGGCCTCTCTGCTGATTAGTGGTAGAACTGTTAGTTTGCCTCGACGCTGTGAAGGAGGCCGATGCAATTGCAGCGTACTCATCGATGGGCAGCAACCCAGCGATCACCAGTGCGGCGTCATCAGAGATGGTGCGAAAAGCGCTGCACACCCTGATTGCGCTTAAGCGATGCGTCGACTCAAGGCTCCGCCTGTAGGATCTAGTTTCCATCCCCGTTATCCACGAAGGCGCCGCATAGAGTGCAGTCGAACGGATGACGCTGGATAGCAAGAGACGCCGTCCTTGTTTCGGTCCACGCGTGTTTAGTAATATTCTAGAGAGCGATTGCGCTACCGATGCAGCTTTCCTGCTACTGTACTCTAAGTGCTCTCTAAAAGTCAGCCTTGTGTCGATCATGACTCCGAGGTACTTTAGAGCCCGCTTGGAGACAACTGTGGTGTCGCCGACCCTGATGCTGGCAGTCTCCACTCGCTTGCGGCTACTTATGAGTACCGCCTCCGTCTTTTGCGCGGCTAATTGCAGTCCGGCTGCAGAGAGCCATTGGCCAACCTTATTAATCGCCCTGTTGGTTATTTCTTCAGCTGCCGTGAGATCCTTGGCTATCACTACAAGTGCTACGTCGTCTGCGAAGCCAACTATATGGGTGCCAGGGTCGAAATCCAAGCGTAAGACTCCGTCGTACATGACATTCCACAGCAGGGGACCCAAAACAGACCCTTGTGGGACGCCAGCAGATACGACCCTTTCCTCCAAGCCTGCGTCCGTCCAGAAACGTATCCTCCTGTTGCAGAAGTAGCTGGCTACGCACTTGATGAGATAGCTCGGAATCCCGAAGGCCCAAGCGCTTCCAAGATCCTGTTCCATCTCGCTGAATTAAAGGCGTTTTTGATGTCCAGAGTTACCACTAGGCAGTATTCTTTGGCACCACCTTTCCATCTTGTACCTTCGATTGCCCTTGCAGCTAATCCTACCACCCGGTTTATTGCGTCGATCGTAGATCTCGCCTTCCTGAATCCGAACTGGTACTCAGATAGGCCGCCCCCTGCCATGATTGCTGTTTCCAGACGCGAGCAGATTATTGCCTCGAGGACTTTGCCAGCTGTGTCGATGAGGCAGATGGGTCTATGAGAAGACGCCTCTCCTTGCGGCTTCCCCGGCTTCGGCAGCAACACCAGGTTTTGTAGTTTCCATCTATCGGGAAAAACACCTTCGCTAAGACACTTGGAGTAAAGCTCTACGAACACGTGTGGGTAGAGCAGCACTGCGAGCTTGAATGCGTTATTGGGGATCGAATCCGGACCTGGTGCCTTTTTGGGCTTCAGACGCCTCACTGTCTCAAGGACCTCGGTTAGCGTACACTCCGCCGAGTGTAGGACTGGAGTCAGGCGGGCACATGCATTTCTTCGTCGACCACAGGGAAAAGTCCGTCGACAATTGAACGTACCGCTTGCGCATCCGTTGGGGGTGGGTTTCTACTGGAGTTTAAACGCTTGACCACTAGCTGGTAGGCCTTGCCCCAGGGGTCGTGCTCAGCAGAGTCGCACAGAGCGAGGAAACATTCACGTTTGCTGGAACGGATCGCAATCTTGAGCATATTCCGACGTCTCTTATACTCCAGGCCCAGGGCCTCGAAGTTTGTCGAACCACGTGCGCGCTGATAGAGACGCCTTGCGCGAAGGCAGGATCTCCTAGCTTCAGCGACAGCGTCATTCCACCAAAAGACTGGGGTGTGGTGGCGTGTGTATGTGCCACTCTGAGACATGCTAGCCTCGCATGCCTCTACTATCCGTGCCATTACGGAATTTGCGGCGTCTTCCGCGCTCATGTTGTCCCTAACGCTTAGGCCCTCCAGGTTGTGGCCAAAGACCTGCGAGTTAAGGGTTTCTGCCTTAAAAACCCTTCGAAAATGCTGCGTCCTAGGGAGCGGTTGCCTGCTGTCGCCAATGGTGAAGGTGATGACTTCATGGTCACTCGCCGAGTATGTTGATCCCACGTGCCATGTGGCTGAGGCGGCGATACTGTCGCTGGCAAAAGAAAGATCCACAATAGATCCTGTGCCGGACCTTCTGAAGGTATTCTCGGAGCCAACATTTAGCAAGGAGATGTTAAGATTGGCGAAAGCTTCCAGCAGCAATCTACCTCGAGCGTCAGAGCGTGTACTTCCCCATTCGACTGACCAAGCATTAAAGTCGCCACCTATAATCACTCCTTGTCGTCCTCTAATGTTATCGGCGATTTTGTCTACCGTCCGGCCAAACTGCTCCAGGGTTAAGCTAGGCGCGAGATAGCAGCTGTAGAGCCAATAACTGCCAAACCTCGCTCTCACAAATCCATCCTCGCGTAGAATGTCCTGCAATACGCCGTCGCTGCTACCACAACACCAAACCGCTGCTCTACCGCTCGAGTCCTTGGCCCAGCAGGGACCTGTGCCGGTTTTATAAGGTTCGCTTAGCAGGGCTATATCCGCTCGTATCTCCCGAACAGTCTGCTGCAGCAGGTCTTGGGCTGCGATGCAGTGATTCAGGTTTAACTGCAGGATCTTCAGGGCTGGCTGAGTCATTGGAGGTCATTGGGGGTCCTCGATTCGCCTGTAGCTGGGCATAGACGGCTACCCGCAAGGTGATTTGTTGGGCTTAGGTCCTGTGCAACGCAGAGGAAGCAGTGCGGTTCTATAGAGGGACAGACAGCTGCCTTGTGGCCTGCTACACCACACTTGAAGCAACAGTTTGATCTGTCCACCTTGCTAGGGCACTTCGCGGCGACGTGACCAGTAGCTAGGCACTTGAAGCAGCGCAAAGGCCGCTGCTCGAGTTCTCTGATACGGCAGTTTGCCCAGCCTATCTCTACGCGACCAAGTTCGATGAGCGTCCGGGTCACAGACTCAGGTGCGCTCACAATTGCCGTCTGGTAATTCCGGAGACCTGTCCGAAGGCTTTTGACGGTTAGCGCGTTTACGTCTACCTTAGCTTGCGAGGATAACTTCGTTAGAAGCTCCTCAGGGGTCACCGCTGCATCTAGGTTGTAGATTGCTACCGTCCTAAGCTGTGTGAGGGCCTTCACATCGGCTTTTGCACCCAGCACTTGGGTGATGTCATCCTGGAGCGATTTTATGCTCGTAGCAGAGTCCTTGCGAAGCTCCAGTAGCAGCGCGTCTTTAGCTGTGCGACGTACTCTGGAGACATGCTCACGGACGTGGATTAGTTTATCATCCGTACGCCTGGTCACCATCGTTAGGACTTGGCTATAGCTAAGCCCGCTGCTGGCCTCGATCAGAATTGCATCCGGTCTATGCCTGATTCTGGGTTTGGCCTGCTTCGAGGAGCCACCACGTCGAGGCTTTGGTGGACCAACTGTTTTCCATCCTTGGTTGTCCTCGGATGATCCATGATCCGCGATTGTGAGGTGCGGTTTATCGCCTTGAGGAGTAGGTGACTCCTGCTGCTGCTGCTGGGGATCCACAGGGTGCCGTTTTTTTGGACGCTGCTTTGATGCGTGAGCACTCGGCTGCCGCAGTTGCTTTCCAGCTGGTTCAGACGAAAATGGTGCCTTGCCTTCTCGCTTTGCCAGTGGTGAAGTCTGAGTGGGCCGGGAAAGCATGGTCGTGGGGGACATTTCATCGGTCTGCTGCCCACGACTGGCACGCTCAGGTGGCGCCTTCGAGCAATTGGGACACGCCTCCAATGGAACTGTCTCGGTCGGGTGCCCGCTGAGCCGGGAGCTGACTTCCGCATGCAGCTCTTTCAGCCTCTCCACTTTTTCGCGAAGGGCGTTGGTGATGGCCCGCTTGCCACCTTCCTTCTCGGGCTTGATCCTCTCCGAGATCTCCGCTAGCTCATTGCAGACAGGCTGCAATTTTGACCTTTTCGATGGGGCACATTCGTTAGCATTTGCTGCTTCTCCGTCTGGACTCATGGCGTCCCTAGATCTCTTTGGAGTGTCCTCCTGCTGGCTAGCAGCCGCTCGCAAAGGCAACTCACTATGGATTGGAGGCGAATGTAGCAGCAATCTACTACGCCCAAACACCATTTGCTCCTCGCCGACCATTTCCTACAGCCTGACGACCAGGTATTTCCCCCTGGTGGGCGTTGGGAGTTATACCGCTCCGGCTCGGCTTCTTTTAGATAATACAGGCAGTCAGCGGGAATATGGGCCACTCGGTGTGCAATGGACGGATAAACAAAACAACAAAAAAAAAAAAATTATAAAATAAAAATAAATTTTTTTTTTTTTTGAATCCAAGATTACCCGCCGCGGATTTGAACCCCTACCGTGCCTAGGAGTATCGCAGAAAAAAAACACTAGTATTGATCAAATTTCAACTCTAAAAGAATTTGAAATTTAATTTTAATTCTAAATCCTCACAGCGGAGTCGAACCAGGTACTTGGAGGCCCGCGTCCGAAAGAAAAAATAAAAATGCTCCAAATTTATTTAAAATTTCTTCGCTCCACTCAGCGGATTTGAACCAGGTACCAGGCGATGAGAGGCAGCACCGCTGCCAGATACGCCACCGCTTACGTCACCAAGCCTTAGGCTGGTGCGCTGCTATGCTGCTAGTCTGGTGGGAGGTGATCGAGAACCCCGGCTTAGAAGTTTTGCGGTGAAAGCTCGACTCCCAAATGATGACCCTGGAGAGCTTTCGAGACCAGCTTGGCAGGTCCGCCAACAGCTGGTTTTCGCACCAATTGTGTATTTACTTACAGCGTGCTATTTATCAAAAGGTGCGACTGGCACCCCACTAACACCAATACGGAGGAAAAAGTTGGGTGATGCAGAAAGGAGGCGCCCCGCACCCCTCCAACCACCAAAAGACCGACGCGGCGGGAGGCCGGGAAAAAAATTATGTTTTAATTTTTCCACTTGCGATGCAGACTGGCGGCCGGCGAAACGTAGGTAACAACAAGAGTTGACTGCTACACTAACAAACTATTATGTTGCAGGACTACGAGATTTACAAGCACGGATAAGACGGGAATTTTACAGAAAAAACCGGGACGCGACGAAGTACACATTCCACTCAGTGTGTGTGTGTGTCATGGGTTTCGAGAAAACATGGGGCAGTGAACTTTTACCTCACACAGCTCCTGAGCGGCCACGGTTGTTTCAGAAGCTACTTGAAAAGATTCAACCACGACGTGTCAGACGAATGCACATGGTGCGGAGCGGGCATTGTTGAGGATGCAAGCCACGTGCTCCAGCACTGCCCTCGCTTCGAAGTAGAACGGTGCCGACTGCAGAATGTAATGGGCGAAATGGTGACGGCGAGAAATCTGACGAGGATGATGATTGCAGATCCAGACGTATGGGAGGCGGCCAGCGCCTTCGCCGTGCGCGTAATGGTGGCACTTAGGAAGCTGGAGAGGGAAAGGTCTGCCCAATAAATTAAAGCCCACGGTCTGCGATGCAATACCGGCAGGTCGTCCCGCAGTAGCCGTTATCTTTTATTTTTTTGTTCTCACCTTATGTTCCCTGTCATTGTTGCAACTTTTTTGTATTAAACGTTTGTAAGTTCTAAGAAATAAAAAAAAAAAAAAAACACACACAAACGCACGCACACACGGACTCTTGGTCGGCCGTAGGTCTCTCGGTTAGGTGCGTAGTTAAAAAAAAAGGCAAAAAGGTGCCAGCGTGGCACTCAAAAGCCGGGCTACATAGTTTAGCACTTTAGTAAGCTAACGTCTAGTAGCATTCAACCGAAGAAATCAAAGCAACCCCTTTCTTCTTCTTCTCCCAATGTATGCGACCTGCACTCAAAGTTCACCTATGGCACGACGAGTCCTTGGCTCGGGCCTAGCTGAACTGTTTTGTATGCGAAAATACCCTGAGACACAGACACACACACACACATAGATGGGGTCATACTCATACTGGCACACCTTCAATCACTTCCGCCGAACGATGAAGTAGCTCTTTGGCAAGCTATTATTTTGCAGAAGTCTGGAGTTGGAAATAAGACATACAGCAGAAGTCAGTGTGTGTATGTGTGTGAGTGTGTCTGTGTGTAATTGGACCCACACGTTCCAATATAAAGCAAAAGCCGCTATTGGTCGCTTAAGTTGTAGCCCTGTTTTACCGGATGTCCTGTTAGAAGCGTAAATAGGCAAAGCAAAGCGGAAATACTGCCAGTAGCTGTCTAATGGCTACGCAGCAATCCAACATTTTTGTGTTCTCCGTACAGCCAACTAAAACCTACTGCAATCCTTTTCCATAAGTGTTTTGTTTCGTTTCAAGTAAATGCATATCGCCTTGGTAACAGTGGATGGCCAAAACTTGACGACGACGCCGACGACTAACGTCAGCTCATTATGCGAGGCTCTTTTGTTCTGCCACTCAGTGGCAGAAGGGAGTGAGACTAAGTTGGTTGGCCTTTTCAACAACCCGACACTCGGCTTCGCTTCTGACCATTTGTTTATGTCTGAACCACAAAAGCTTGCTTAGCCAGTCTTTGGAAAAAACACATAAGCTGAGGACAGGACTAAAGAGGTGAAAGGTGAAAGAAGAGACAAAGCAGATGAAACAATGGTCAAGTCCCAAATACACGTGCGTCTTGCACGTACACTGTCGATTCTCTTCAGCTCCCTCTTGTCCTCTCTCCCTTTTTCACTCCCTTTCTCCCTCTCTCACTCTTTTTGTGTGTCTTGTACTATGTTTGTACGATAAACTGCTTTTAGTCAACTTTAGTTACTTTGGTCAAGCAGCGCTCAAATGTTTGCTGCTAAGTTCTTTTTGTGTATTTCGTTTTTTAGCTTTTTGCCTGATGCCGGAGCCTTGCCCGGGATTTTGGTCCTCGTCTTGGTTCTGGCTCCACTATTTACTGCTTTAGTTTTGTGCTTTTCGCTGTGTTTTGTTTGCTCCGTGTTTTGTCATGCCTCTTATGTCCAGCTCGAAATGTGTAAACAACTTTGGGCGCTCAGCCAAGTGCAAGGTGTACATTGCACACACAGAACGAGAGAGAGAGAGCGAGACCGAGCTCACGGTAGTGGCATCACGTTCCATGTACCCACTAGTGTCGTAGTTCTTATTGGTCGGACTTACGGACTATAGTGATGCAGATGCCGTTGCCCTACTGACCATAGCATAGTCGATTGTCTTCAGCTCCCTCTTGTCCTCTCTCCCTTTTTCACTCGCTTTCTCCCTCTCTCACTCTTTCTGTGTGTCTTGTACTATGTTTGTACGATAAACTGCTTTTAGTCAACTTTAGTTACTTTGGTCAAGCAGCGCTCAAATGTTTGCTGCTAAGTTCTTTTTGTGTATTTCGTTTTTTAGCTTTTTGACTGATGCCTGAGCCTTGCCCGGGATTTTGGTCCTCGTCTTGGTTCTGGCTCCACTATTTACTGCTTTAGTTTTGTGCTTTTCGCTGTGTTTTGTTTGCTCCGTGTTTTGTCATGCCTCTTATGTCCAGCTCGAAATGTGTAAACAACTTTGGGCGCTCAGCCAAGTGCAAGGTGTACATTGCACACACAGAACGAGAGAGAGAGAGAGACCGAGCTCACGGTAGTGGCATCACGTTCCATGTACCTACTAGTGTCGTAGTTCTTACTGGTCGGACTTACGGACTATAGTGATGCAGATGCTGTTGCCCTACTGACCATAGCACGCTGTTAATCCGAGATGTTTGTTTACCTTGGCGCCGAGTCACAGCCAACAGGAGAAGGCGAAGCAGGCACCTCATTTATCTTGCGAATGCAATAACAACGACTTAGCCAAAGCTTATGGAAGAACCGTGAAGCAAATCCATTAAATGCGTTTTATACAGCTCAGCAAGCGACGTCCTTTGGCAAATCTGGGTTGGCATGGCATGGATCTATTATGAGACTAAATACTAAATCTAAATACCTTGGACAGAAAAGGCGTACTAAATGCATTAATTCCTTATTCATGAGTAAATTTTTTTAATATTCTCCCTGAAATTTAAAAAAAAAGAGCACATACACTTCGGTTTAATTCTCAAGTATGACAATCATTGGTAAGTTGTTGCTCAGTTTGCCTCACTTGCTATTTCCACGGCCAATTAATGAAATGACCTGCTGTTCTTTATTTGTGCCACTAACTCTTCGCCCCTCGCTTTCTCCCCCGTCTCTGTTTAACAATCGATGCACAATAGAGACACAGCATTGTGTTTGCCGATCGTGTTGCAATTTTTGAATTTTTAATCTGACCAACCGCTTTAATTCGCATTTAAATTAATTAAAATCACTTACTCCAAACCAAAGCGAGTCTGCACAACACAACCCAACAACAACAACAACCATGAGCAGATAAAAAAAAACCCAAATTAACTTTGCAACAGATTCGATAAAGCCGCAGCTAGCTGAACGTCGGTTGAGGTGGGGGGGAAGGGATGAGTAAGGGGAGGTAGCAACGGAACAGGTCGTGACACAGCAGGTGGCAATCGACGGATATAAAAAGGCGCGACGGCAAAGTGTTGCACAGACAACGACAATGTGAATGTTGGAGTCGCACGTGGTGGCATTGGGGCGAATGGGTGTGGCTTTTGGGTACTCTGCCATTTTGTGTCGCATATTATTTTAATAAAGGTTTTTAATTGAATTTTCAATTGTTGCTCGAGCATCGAAGCCAAGTGCAATGGCAACATTGTTTCTTTTGCTGTTGTTGCTGTTGCTGTTGCCGTTATTTGAATGTTGTAATTGTTGTAATTATCGTTATCATCATTACAATTTCATTTAGTAGCATCGGGCAAAATTGTTACACACCACTTCAAATAACATGCAGACAAAGTGCAAGTATGTGGTGAAAAACCATTTGACTGGAAAAACCATTTGACCAGGGCGAGATATAGTTGTAGGCACATCCAATCCTCCAACCCGTCGATCTGCCCACATTTGGTAATAATCTAGAAATATATTTTAAGTATATGAATATATGTCCGCTGGGATGTCACAAATGGCGTTCGCCACTTCCGTTTCCGTTGAATCTGCTTAGCATAGCAGCGCCATGAAATTATTGCCATAAAAAATTATTGACTTTAAGTCATGCCAAATGCACATGCATTA
This sequence comes from Drosophila willistoni, assembly GCF_018902025.1. Classification (NCBI taxonomy): domain Eukaryota; kingdom Metazoa; phylum Arthropoda; class Insecta; order Diptera; family Drosophilidae; genus Drosophila; species Drosophila willistoni. Next base: position 124,903 of record NW_025814071.1, on the reverse strand, counting down.
ACCATGCCACGCCCACATTTAACCCTCGAACCCTAACCCCACACCGATTTCACTGGTAGTTCGTCGTAGGTTTTTCCGCTCTTTGTGTTTGTATGAACATTCTGTTGTTTTTGTATTTGGTTGTGCATTTTAATATATGTATGTACAATTTTCGCCGAGTATTGTTTGTGCAACAAATTTTGTTTTACAACATTTTCAATTAGTTTTCGATGCAGTTTATTGGCTATTGTTTCTACGCAAGTTAAGTGTGTACCTTCATGCTCTCAACCATGTGGTGTGTGTGTGTGTGGATGAGTAAGTGGTTTTTGTTCCAATGATTGCAATTGTGATTGTTCAATAAGTAAGCAATATTAAATAAATATACATATACTCCATTCGTTATTGTACGTTTTAAGTGCATTATCAAGTGGATGGCCATATTGCAGATTTAACATGTTCTGATTTACCATAAATGGCTATTTAAGCCACTTCTAATAAACCAACTAAAGTTTATTTATATATTCATATTTACCTCTATTGTTTGGATATTTTTGTGGTCTAAGTCCCTAGCAATATTTTATTGAATACTCTTAACTGCTTTTATTTGTCAGTTTAAAAAAAAACCCTAGGGCCGGGGCTAACTTCGACCGTGTCAAAGTTTGTATACCCTTGCAACTTTTATGGTAACTCTTTCCTTACCTATAGCCATTAAAATGGGAAAACGTTCAAGCTAAAAAGGTTAATGTTTGCGAAAGAACGGCGTACAATCTTAGCATAGGAAAAAACGAAGATATTGATCAAAGTCACTGTTTTCCTATGGGAGCTATATAATATAGTAACCCGATCTTTATTAAATTCGGCACAGTCATTAGCAGATATATTAAACTAACAAATGTTTAATTTGAAAGCAATCGCGTCAAAAGTAACGAAATTATTGACAAAAGTCACTGTTTTCGAAAGATCGTTCCTATGGGAGCTATATGATATAGTTACCCGATCTTGATCAAATTTGGCACAGTTGTTTATATGTGTAATTAACTTAAAAATATTAAATTTTATGATAATAGATCAGAAAATAACGAAGTTATTAAGGAAAGTCACTGTTCGTAACTTTGCCATTTGTATGGGAGCTATAGCTTGTATATATGATATAATGATCGGATCCGGCTGAATCCGAGATATACAACGTCTGCAGTATATACAAGCCTACATGCAAAAATTCAGCTCTGTAGCTCCAAAGGTCTAGGAGGAGTTTGCGTTGATCCAGACGGACGGACAGACGGACGGACAAACGGACGGACGGACGGACATGGCGATTTGAACTCGACTCGTCGTGCTGTCGGAAATGCTTCCTTCTAAGCGTTGCACACTTCTGACCAAAATTAATATAACCTTTTTGCAAGGGTATAAAAAAAATGAAGTAAGTAAGTCGTCTCGCCGACTTAGGTATACCATACACCAGTAAAGCAAATATTTCAACTTTATTAAACAAATGCATTCCGAAAAGGTAAGTAAACGGGAGGACATTACTTACTTACATAACCGTGACCAAGTGTTCTTTTCCAGCCATTGGTTATGAAGCTCCCAATCTCAGCGACCGTATACGAGCTTAAGACTGAGCTCCAAAGTCTTCTCAATATTCAGCCGGGAACATTGGAGATTTCTGCTTCTGATGTGACTTTGGCCGATTCAGATCTCGTAGCAGAAGTTGCTGCGTTGGGAGGGAATAAAAGTGTGAGGCCGATTATGTCGTGCTACGACGGCAATAATTTTGTGGGCCAGATTATGGTTGAGCATGTCTTGGTTGGTGGTCAGAGTTCATCGGACTCTAGCTTTGAGACTATCATCGGACAGTAGCCAGCTCTCTCTGAGTGAGCTCTCCTCCGGATCAAGCAATCTCAAACGGGGACACAAACGAAAAGCCCAAGGGCATGAAAAACCCATAGAGACTAAACGGTAAGTGTTAGAAATAGGAAATCCAAATTCAGTATGACCGAATATTCCGTCTTTTGAAAATAGGTTCAAAAAGGTTCTCGAGTCCTGTGAGGAGAGTGTACAAATCCCTCATATGGGGGTATGGAGGAGGGATGAGGGTTGGGAGGCTGCGAAATCAAATCCAGACCATGCTCGGTTAAGTCTGAGATGAAGATAGAACCGGATGTTATAAATGGTCAGCCGCCCCCTTACATAAACGTACTTCCAGAGAACTCTACTTCTCCGTCGTAATATCAGGGTTCTGCAGTTCCAGGAGCTTGAAAATTCGATGCAAACAAGGTTCGACCTTTGGCCACGTAACTCTGGCCATGGAGATAGAACCGGATGATATAAATGGTCAGCAGCCCCCTTACATAAACATACTTCCAGAGAACACTCAGTTTGTTGTGGTGGTGGTTTCCTCCGCGGAATGTGCTTAAAACTTGCGATCTGTTAGAACAGTTCTTTGGGATTTTCTTGGATTTCCGAAACGTTCGCTGCTCCACCTCGAATTTGAGTTTTGCGATAAGATGACGCTAATATGGGTTTTTTTATCTGCTCATGGTTGTTGTTATTGTTGTTGGGTTGTGTTGTGCAGACTCGCTTTGGTTTGGAGTAAGTGATTTTAATTAATTTAAATGCGAATTAAAGCGGTTGGTCCGATTAAAAATTCAAAAATTGCAACACGATCGGCAAACACAATGCTGTGTCTCTATTGTGCATCGATTGTTAAACAGAGACGGGGGAGAAAGCGAGGGGCGAAGAGTTAGTGGCACAAATAAAGAACAGCAGGTCATTTCATTAATTGGCCGTGGAAATAGCAAGTGAGGCAAACTGAGCAACAAATTACCAATGATTGTCATACTTGAGAATTAAACCGAAGTGTATGTGCTCTTTTTTTTTTAAATTTCAGGGAGAATATTAAAAAAATTTACTCATGAATAAGGAATTAATGCATTTAGTACGCCTTTTCTGCTATAGTGATGCAGATGCTGTTGCCCTACTGACCATAGCATAGTCGATTCTCTTCAGCTCCCTCTTGTCCTCTCTCCCTTTTTCACTCCCTTTCTCCCTCTCTCACTCTTTCTGTGTGTCTTGTACTATGTTTGTACGATAAACTGCTTTTAGTCAACTTTAGATACTTTGGTCAAGCAGCGCTCAAATGTTTGCTGCTAAGTTCTTTTGTGTATTTCCTTTTTTAGCTTTTTGACTGATGCCTGAGCCCGAGCCCGGGGTTTTGGTCCTCGTCTTGGTTCTCGCCCCACTATTTACTGCTTTAGTTTTGTGCTTTTCGCTGTGTTTTGTTTGCTCCGTGTTTTGTCATGCCTCTTATGTCCACCTCGAAATGTGTAAACAACTTTGGGCGCTCAGCCAAGTGGAAGGTGTACATTGCACACACAGAACGAGAGAGAGAGAGCGAGACCGAGCTCACGGTAGTGGCATCACGTTCCATGTACCTACTAGTGTCGTAGTTCTTATTGGTCGGACTTACGGACTATAGTGATGCAGATGCCGTTGCCCTACTGACCATAGCATAGTCGATTGTCTTCAGCTCCCTCTTGTCCTCTCTCCCTTTTTCACTCCCTTTCTCCCTCTTGTCTTGTACTATGTTTGTACGATAAACTGCTTTTAGTCAACTTTAGTTACTTTGGTCAAGCAGCGCTCAAATGTTTGCTGCTAAGTTCTTTTTGTGTATTTCGTTTTTTAGCTTTTTGACTGATGCCTGAGCCTTGCCCGGGATTTTGGTCCTCGTCTTGGTTCTGGCTCCACTATTTACTGCTTTAGTTTTGTGCTTTTCGCTGTGTTTGTTTGCTCCGTGTTTTGTCATGCCTCTTATGTCCAGCTCGAAATGTGTAAACAACTTTGGGCGCTCAGCCAAGTGCAAGGTGTACATTGCACACACAGAACGAGAGAGAGAGAGCGAGACCGAGCTCACGGTAGTGGCATCACGTTCCATGTACCTACTAGTGTCGTAGTTCTTACTGGTCGGAATTACGGAATATAGTGATGCAGATGCTGTTGCCCTACTGACCATAGCACGCTGTTAATCCGAGATGTTTGTTTACCTTGGCGCCGAGTCACAGCCAACAGGAGAAGGCGAAGCAGGCACCTCATTTATCTTGCGAATGCAATAACACCGACTTAGCCAAAGCTTATGGAAGAACCGTGAAGCAAATCCATTAAATGCGTTTTATACAGCTCAGCAAGCGACGTCCTTTGGCAAATCTGGGTTGGCATGGCATGGATCTATTATAAGACTAAATACTAAATCTAAACACCTTGGACAGAAAAGGCGTACTAAATGCATTAATTCCTTATTCATGAGTAAATTTTTTTAATATTCTCCCTGAAATTTAAAAAAAAAAGAGCACATACACTTCGGTTTAATTCTCAAGTATGACAATCATTGGTAATTTGTTGCTCAGTTTGCCTCACTTGCTATTTCCACGGCCAATTAATGAAATGACCTGCTGTTCTTTATTTGTGCCACTAACTCTTCGCCCCTCGCTTTCTCCCCCGTCTCTGTTTAACAATCGATGCACAATAGAGACACAGCATTGTGTTTGCCGATCGTGTTGCAATTTTTGAATTTTTAATCTGACCAACCGCTTTAATTCGCATTTAAATTAATTAAAATCACTTACTCCAAACCAAAGCGAGTCTGCACAACACAACCCAACAACAATAACAACAACCATGAGCAGATAAAAAAACCCAAATTAACTTTGCAACAGATTCGATAAAGCCGCAGCTAGCTGAACGTCGGTTGAGGTGGGGGGGAAGGGATGAGTAAGGGGAGGTAGCAACGGAACAGGTCGTGACACAGCAGGTGGCAATCGACGGATATAAAAAGGCGCGACGGCAAAGTGTTGCACAGACAACGACAATGTGAATGTGGGAGTCGCAGGTGGTGGCATTGGGGCGAATGGGTGTGGCTTTGGGTACTCTGCCATTTTGTGTCGCATATTATTTTAATAAAGGTTTTTAATTGAATTTTCAATTGTTGCTCGAGCATCGAAGCCAAGTGCAATGGCAACATTGTTTCTTTTGCTGTTGTTGCTGTTGCTGTTGCCGTTATTTGAATGTTGTAATTGTTGTAATTATCGTTATCATCATTACAATTTCATTTAGTAGCATCGGGCAAAATTGTTACACACCACTTCAAATAACATGCAGACAAAGTGCAAGTATGTGGTGAAAAACCATTTGACTGGAAAAACCATTTGACCAGGGCGAGATATAGTTGTAGGCACATCCAATCCTCCAACCCGTCGATCTGCCCACATTTGGTAATAATCTAGAAATATATTTTTAAGTATATGAATATATGTCCGCTGGGATGTCACAAATGGCGTTCGCCACTTCCGTTTCCGTTGAATCTGCTTAGCATAGCAGCGCCATGAAATTATTGCCATAAAAAATTATTGACTTTAAGTCATGCCAAATGCACATGCATTAACCATGCCACGCCCACATTTAACCCTCGAACCCTAACCCCACACCGATTTCACTGGTAGTCGTCGTAGGTTTTTACGCTCTTTGTGTTTGTATGAACATTCTGTTGTTTTTGTTTTTGGTTGTGCATTTTAATATATGTATGTACAATTTTCGCCGAGTATTGTTTGTGCAACAAATTTTGTTTTACAACATTTTCAATTAGTCTTCGATGCAGTTTATTGGCTATTGTTTCTACGCAAGTTAAGTGTGTACCTTCATGCTCTCAACCATGTGGTGTGTGTGTGTGTGGATGAGTAAGTGGTTTTTGTTCCAATGATTGCAATTGTGATTGTTCAATAAGTAAGCAATATTAAATAAATATACATATACTCCATTCGTTATTGTACGTTTTAAGTGCATTATCAAGTGGATGGCCATATTGCAGATTTAACATGTTCTGATTTACCATAAATGGCTATTTAAGCCACTTCTAATAAACCAACTAAAGTTTATTTATATATTCATATTCACCTCTATTGTTTGGATATTTTTGTGGTCTAAGTCCCTAGCAATATTTTATTGAATACTCTTAACTGCTTTTATTTGTCAGTTTAAAAAAAAACCCGAGGGCCGGGGCTAACTTCGACCGTGTCAAAGTTTGTATACCCTTGCAACTTTTATGGTAACTCTTTCCTTACCTATAGCCATTAAAATGGGAAAACGTTCAAGCTAAAAAGGTTAATGTTTGCGAAAGAACGGCGTACAATCTTAGCATAGGAAAAAACGAAGATATTGATCAAAGTCACTGTTTTCCTATGGGAGCTATATAATATAGTAACCCGATCTTTATTAAATTCGGCACAGTCATTAGCAGATATATTAAACTAACAAATGTTTAATTTGAAAGCAATCGCGTCAAAAGTAACGAAATTATTGACAAAAGTCACTGTTTTCGAAAGATCGTTCCTATGGGAGCTATATGATATAGTTACCCGATCTTGATCAAATTTGGCACAGTTGTTTATATGTGTAATTAACTTAAAAATATTAAATTTTATGATAATAGATCAGAAAATAACGAAGTTATTAAGGAAAGTCACTGTTCGTAACTTTGCCATTTGTATGGGAGCTATAGCTTGTATATATGATATAATGATCGGATCCGGCTGAATCCGAGATATACAACGTCTGCAGTATATACAAGCCTACATGCAAAAATTCAGCTCTGTAGCTCCAAAGGTCTAGGAGGAGTTTGCGTTGATCCAGACGGACGGACAGACGGACGGACAAACGGACGGACGGACGGACATGGCGATTTGAACTCGACTCGTCGTGCTGTCGGAAATGCTTCCTTCTAAGCGTTGCACACTTCTGACCAAAATTAATATAACCTTTTTGCAAGGGTATAAAAAAAATGAAGTAAGTAAGTCGTCTCGCCGACTTAGGTATACCATACACCAGTAAAGCAAATATTTCAACTTTATTAAACAAATGCATTCCGAAAAGGTAAGTAAACGGGAGGACATTACTTACTTACATAACCGTGACCAAGTGTTCTTTTCCAGCCATTGGTTATGAAGCTCCCAATCTCAGCGACCGTATACGAGCTTAAGACTGAGCTCCAAAGTCTTCTCAATATTCAGCCGGGAACATTGGAGATTTCTGCTTCTGATGTGACTTTGGCCGATTCAGATCTCGTAGCAGAAGTTGCTGCGTTGGGAGGGAATAAAAGTGTGAGGCCGATTATGTCGTGCTACGACGGCAATAATTTTGTGGGCCAGATTATGGTTGAGCATGTCTTGGTTGGTGGTCAGAGTTCATCGGACTCTAGCTTTGAGACTATCATCGGACAGTAGCCAGCTCTCTCTGAGTGAGCTCTCCTCCGGATCAAGCAATCTCAAACGGGGACACAAACGAAAAGCCCAAGGGCATGAAAAACCCATAGAGACTAAACGGTAAGTGTTAGAAATAGGAAATCCAAATTCAGTATGACCGAATATTCCGTCTTTTGAAAATAGGTTCAAAAAGGTTCTCGAGTCCTGTGAGGAGAGTGTACAAATCCCCTCATATGGGGGTATGGAGGAGGGATGAGGGTTGGGAGGCTGCGAAATCAAATCCAGACCATGCTCGGTTAAGTCTGAGATGAAGATAGAACCGGATGTTATAAATGGTCAGCGGCCCCCTTACATAAACATACTTCCAGAGAACTCTACTTCTCCGTCGTAATATCAGGGTTCTGCAGTTCCAGGAGCTTGAAAATTCGATGCAAACAAGGTTCGACCTTTGGCCACGTAACTCTGGCCATGGAGATAGAACCGGATGATATAAATGGTCAGCAGCCCCCTTACATAAACATACTTCCAGAGAACACTCAGTTTGTTGTGGTGGTGGTTTCCTCCGCGGAATGTGCTTAATACTTGCGATCTGTTAGAACAGTTCTTTGGGATTTTCTTGGATTTCCGAAACGTTCGCTGCTCCACCTCGAATTTGAGTTTTGCGATAAGATGACGCTAATATGGGTTTTTTTATCTGCTCATGGTTGTTGTTATTGTTGTTGGGTTGTGTTGTGCAGACTCGCTTTGGTTTGGAGTAAGTGATTTTAATTAATTTAAATGCGAATTAAAGCGGTTGGTCCGATTAAAAATTCAAAAATTGCAACACGATCGGCAAACACAATGCTGTGTCTCTATTGTGCATCGATTGTTAAACAGAGACGGGGGAGAAAGCGAGGGGCGAAGAGTTAGTGGCACAAATAAAGAACAGCAGGTCATTTCATTAATTGGCCGTGGAAATAGCAAGTGAGGCAAACTGAGCAACAAATTACCAATGATTGTCATACTTGAGAATTAAACCGAAGTGTATGTGCTCTTTTTTTTTTAAATTTCAGGGAGAATATTAAAAAAATTTACTCATGAATAAGGAATTAATGCATTTAGTACGCCTTTTCTGCTATAGTGATGCAGATGCTGTTGCCCTACTGACCATAGCATAGTCGATTCTCTTCAGCTCCCTCTTGTCCTCTCTCCCTTTTTCACTCCCTTTCTCCCTCTCTCACTCTTTCTGTGTGCTTGTACTATGTTTGTACGATAAACTGCTTTTAGTCAACTTTAGATACTTTGGTCAAGCAGCGCTCAAATGTTTGCTGCTAAGTTCTTTTTGTGTATTTCCTTTTTTAGCTTTTTGACTGATGCCTGAGCCCGAGCCCGGGGTTTTGGTCCTCGTCTTGGTTCTCGCCCCACTATTTACTGCTTTAGTTTTGTGCTTTTCGCTGTGTTTTGTTTGCTCCGTGTTTTGTCATGCCTCTTATGTCCACCTCGAAATGTGTAAACAACTTTGGGCGCTCAGCCAAGTGGAAGGTGTACATTGCACACACAGAACGAGAGAGAGAGAGCGAGACCGAGCTCACGGTAGTGGCATCACGTTCCATGTACCTACTAGTGTCGTAGTTCTTATTGGTCGGACTTACGGACTATAGTGATGCAGATGCCGTTGCCCTACTGACCATAGCATAGTCGATTGTCTTCAGCTCCCTCTTGTCCTCTCTCCCTTTTTCACTCCCTTTCTCCCTCTCTCACTCTTTCTGTGTGTCTTGTACTATGTTTGTACGATAAACTGCTTTTAGTCAACTTTAGTTACTTTGGTCAAGCAGCGCTCAAATGTTTGCTGCTAAGTTCTTTTTGTGTATTTCGTTTTTTAGCTTTTTGACTGATGCCTGAGCCTTGCCCGGGATTTTGGTCCTCGTCTTGGTTCTGGCTCCACTATTTACTGCTTTAGTTTTGTGCTTTTCGCTGTGTTTTGTTTGCTCCGTGTTTTGTCATGCCTCTTATGTCCAGCTCGAAATGTGTAAACAACTTTGGGCGCTCAGCCAAGTGCAAGGTGTACATTGCACACACAGAACGAGAGAGAGAGAGAGACCGAGCTCACGGTAGTGGCATCACGTTCCATGTACCTACTAGTGTCGTAGTTCTTACTGGTCGGACTTACGGACTATAGTGATGCAGATGCTGTTGCCCTACTGACCATAGCACGCTGTTAATCCGAAATGTTTGTTTACCTTGGCGCCGAGTCACAGCCAACAGGAGAAGGCGAAGCAGGCACCTCATTTATCTTGCGAATGCAATAACACCGACTTAGCCAAAGCTTATGGAAGAACCGTGAAGCAAATCCATTAAATGCGTTTTATACAGCTCAGCAAGCGACGTCCTTTGGCAAATCTGGGTTGGCATGGCATGGATCTATTATAAGACTAAATACTAAATCTAAACACCTTGGACAGAAAAGGCGTACTAAATGCATTAATTCCTTATTCATGAGTAAATTTTTTTAATATTCTCCCTGAAATTTAAAAAAAAAGAGCACATACACTTCGGTTTAATTCTCAAGTATGACAATCATTGGTAATTTGTTGCTCAGTTTGCCTCACTTGCTATTTCCACGGCCAATTAATGAAATGACCTGCTGTTCTTTATTTGTGCCACTAACTCTTCGCCCCTCGCTTTCTCCCCCGTCTCTGTTTAACAATCGATGCACAATAGAGACACAGCATTGTGTTTGCCGATCGTGTTGCAATTTTTTAATTTTTAATCTGACCAACCGCTTTAATTCGCATTTAAATTAATTAAAATCACTTACTCCAAACCAAAGCGAGTCTGCACAACACAACCCAACAACAACAACAACCATGAGCAGATAAAAAAAAACCCAAATTAACTTTGCAACAGATTCGATAAAGCCGCAGCTAGCTGAACGTCGGTTGGGGTGGGGGGGAAGGGATGAGTAAGGGGAGGTAGCAACGGAACAGGTCGTGACACAGCAGGTGGCAATCGACGGATATAAAAAGGCGCGACGGCAAAGTGTTGCACAGACAACGACAATGTGAATGTGGGAGTCGCAGGTGGTGGCATTGGGGCGAATGGGTGTGGCTTTTGGGTACTCTGCCATTTTGTGTCGCATATTATTTTAATAAAGGTTTTTAATTGAATTTTCAATTGTTGCTCGAGCATCGAAGCCAAGTGCAATGGCAACATTGTTTCTTTTGCTGTTGTTGCTGTTGCTGTTGCCGTTATTTGAATGTTGTAATTGTTGTAATTATCGTTATCATCATTACAATTTCATTTAGTAGCATCGGGCAAAATTGTTACACACCACTTCAAATAACATGCAGACAAAGTGCAAGTATGTGGTGAAAAACCATTTGACAGGCACCCAAACCAGGGCGAGATATAGTTGTAGGCACATCCAATCCTCCAACCCGTCGATCTGCCCACATTTGGTAATAATCTATAAATATATTTTTAAGTATATGAATATATGTCCGCTGGGATGTCACAAATGGCGTTCGCCACTTCCGTTTCCGTTGAATCTGCTTAGCATAGCAGCGCCATGAAATTATTGCCATAAAAAATTATTGACTTTAAGTCATGCCAAATGCACATGCATTAACCATGCCACGCCCACATTTAACCCTCGAACCCTAACCCCACACCGATTTCACTGGTAGTCGTCGTAGGTTTTTCCGCTCTTTGTTATCGTATGAACATTCTGTTGTTTTTGTTTTTGGTTGTGCATTTTAATATATGTATGTACAATTTTCGCCGAGTATTGTTTGTGCAACAAATTTTGTTTTACAACATTTTCAATTAGTTTTCGATGCAGTTTATTGGCTATTGTTTCTACGCAAGTTAAGTGTGTACCTTCATGCTCTCAACCATGTGGTGTGTGTGTGTGTGGATGAGTAAGTGGTTTTTGTTCCAATGATTGCAATTGTGATTGTTCAATAAGTAAGCAATATTAAATAAATATATATATACTCCATTCGTTATTGTACGTTTTAAATGCATTATCAAGTGGATGGCCATATTGCAGATTTAACATGTTCTGATTTACCATAAATGGCTATTTAAGCCACTTCTAATAAACCAACTAAAGTTTATTTATATATTCATATTCACCTCTATTGTTTGGATATTTTTGTGGTCTAAGTCCCTAGCAATATTTTATTGAATACTCTTAACTGCTTTTATTTGTCAGTTTAAAAAAAAACCCGAGGGCCGGGGCTAACTTCGACCGTGTCAAAGTTTGTATACCCTTGCAACTTTTATGGTAACTCTTTCCTTACCTATAGCCATTAAAATGGGAAAACGTTCAAGCTAAAAAGGTTAATGTTTGCGAAAGAACGGCGTACAATCTTAGCATAGGAAAAAACGAAGATATTGATCAAAGTCACTGTTTTCCTATGGGAGCTATATAATATAGTAACCCGATCTTTATTAAATTCGGCACAGTCATTAGCAGGTATATTAAACTAACAAATGTTTAATTTGAAAGCAATCGCGTCGAAATTATTGACAAAAGTCACTGTTTTCGAAAGATCGTTCCTATGGGAGCTATATGATATAGTTACCCGATCTTGATCAAATTTGGCACAGTTGCTTATATGTGTAATTAACTTAAAAATATTAAATTTTATGATAATAGATCAGAAAATAACGAAGTTATTAAGGAAAGTCACTGTTCGTAACTTTGCCATTTGTATGGGAGCTATAGCTTGTATATATGATATAATGATCGGATCCGGCTGAATCCGAGATATACAACGTCTGCAGTATATACAAGCCTACATGCAAAAATTCAGCTCTGTAGCTCCAAAGGTCTAGGAGGAGTTTGCGTTGATCCAGACGGACGGACAGACGGACGGACAAACGGACGGACGGACGGACATGGCGATTTGAACTCGACTCGTCGTGCTGATCAAGAATATATACACTTTATATGGTCGGAAATGCTTCCTTCTAAGCGTTGCACACTTCTGACCAAAATTAATATAACCTTTTTGCAAGGGTATAAAAAAAATGAAGTAAGTAAGTCGTCTCGCCGACTTAGGTATACCATACACCAGTAAAGCAAATATTTCAACTTTATTAAACAAATGCATTCCGAAAAGGTAAGTAAACGGGAGGACATTACTTACTTACATAATCGTGACCAAGTGTTCTTTTCCAGCCATTGGTTATGAAGCTCCCAATCTCAGCGACCGTATACGAGCTTAAGACTGAGCTCCAAAGTCTTCTCAATATTCAGCCGGGAACATTGGAGATTTCTGCTTCTGATGTGACTTTGGCCGATTCAGATCTCATAGCAGAAGTTGCTGCGTTGGGAGGGAATAAAAGTGTGAGGCCGATTATGTCGTGCTACGACGGCAATAATTTTGTGGGCCAGATTATGGTTGAGCATGTCTTGGTTGGTGGTCAGAGTTCATCGGACTCTAGCTTTGAGACTATCATCGGACAGTAGCCAGCTCTCTCTGAGTGAGCTCTCCTCCGGATCAAGCAATCTCAAACGGGGACACAAACGAAAAGCCCAAGGGCATGAAAAACCCATAGAGACTAAACGGTAAGTGTTAGAAATAGGAAATCCAAATTCAGTATGACCGAATATTCCGTCTTTTGAAAATAGGTTCAAAAAGGTTCAGACCATGCTCGGCTAAGTCTGAGATGAAGATAGAACCGGATGTTATAAATGGTCAGCGGCCCCCTTACATAAACATACTTCCAGAGAACTCTACTTCTCCGTCGTAATATCAGGGTTCTGCAGTTCCAGGAGCTTGAAAATTCGATGCAAACAAGGTTCGACCTTTGGCCATGTAACTCTGGCCATGGAGATAGAACCGGATGATATAAATGGTCAGCAGCCCCCTTACATAAACATACTTCCAGAGAACACTCAGTTTGTTGTGGTGGTGGTTTCCTCCGCGGAATGTGCTTAAAACTTGCGATCTGTTAGAACAGTTCTTTGGGATTTTTTTTGATTTCCGAAACGTTCGCTGCTCCACCTCGAATTTGAGTTTTGCGATAAGATGACGCTAATATGGGTTTTTTTATCTGCTCATGGTTGTTGTTATTGTTGTTGGGTTGTGTTGTGCAGACTCGCTTTGGTTTGGAGTAAGTGATTTTAATTAATTTAAATGCGAATTAAAGCGGTTGGTCCGATTAAAAATTCAAAAATTGCAACACGATCGGCAAACACAATGCTGTGTCTCTATTGTGCATCGATTGTTAAACAGAGACGGGGGAGAAAGCGAGGGGCGAAGAGTTAGTGGCACAAATAAAGAACAGCAGGTCATTTCATTAATTGGCCGTGGAAATAGCAAGTGAGGCAAACTGAGCAACAAATTACCAATGATTGTCATACTTGAGAATTAAACCGAAGTGTATGTGCTCTTTTTTTTTTTAAATTTCAGGGAGAATATTAAAAAAAATTTACTCATGAATAAGGAATTAATGCATTTAGTACGCCTTTTCTGCTATAGTGATGCAGATGCTGTTGCCCTACTGACCATAGCATAGTCGATTCTCTTCAGCTCCCTCTTGTCCTCTCTCCCTTTTTCACTCCCTTTCTCCCTCTCTCACTCTTTCTGTGTGTCTTGTACTATGTTTGTACGATAAACTGCTTTTAGTCAACTTTAGATACTTTGGTCAAGCAGCGCTCAAATGTTTGCTGCTAAGTTCTTTTTGTGTATTTCGTTTTTTAGCTTTTTGACTGATGCCTGAGCCCGAGCCCGGGGTTTTGGTCCTCGTCTTGGTTCTGGCCCCACTATTTACTGCTTTAGTTTTGTGCTTTTCGCTGTGTTTTGTTTGCTCCGTGTTTTGTCATGCCTCTTATGTCCACCTCGAAATGTGTAAACAACTTTGGGCGCTCAGCCAAGTGGAAGGTGTACATTGCACACACAGAACGAGAGAGAGAGAGCGAGACCGAGCTCACGGTAGTGGCATCACGTTCCATGTACCTACTAGTGTCGTAGTTCTTACTGGTCGGACTTACGGACTATAGTGATGCAGATGCTGTTGCCCTACTGACCATAGCACGCTGTTAATCCGAGATGTTTGTTTACCTTGGCGCCGAGTCACAGCCAACAGGAGAAGGCGAAGCAGGCACCTCATTTATTTTGCGAATGCAATAACACCGACTTAGCCAAAGCTTATGGAAGAACCGTGAAGCAAATCCATTAAATGCGTTTTATACAGCTCAGCAAGCGACGTCCTTTGGCAAATCTGGGTTGGCAGGCATGGATCTATTATAAGACTAAATACTAAATCTAAACACCTTGGACAGAAAAGGCGTACTAAATGCATTAATTCCTTATTCATGAGTAAATTTTTTTAATATTCTCCCTGAAATTTAAAAAAAAAGAGCACATACACTTCGATTTAATTCTCAAGTATGACAATCGTTGGTAATTTGTTGCTCAGTTTGCCTCACTTGCTATTTCCACGGCCAATTAATGAAATGACCTGCTGTTCTTTATTTATGCCACTAACTCTTCGCCCCTCGCTTTCTCCCCCGTCTCTGTTTAACAATCGATGCACAATAGAGACACAGCATGAGTAAGGGTTTTTTTTTCAAATTGAATTGTGTTTGCCGATCGTGTTGCAATTTTTGAATTTTTAATCTGACCAACCGCTTTAATTCGCATTTAAATTAATTAAAATCACTTACTCCAAACCAAAGCGAGTCTGCACAACACAACCCAACAACAACAACAACCATGAGCAGATAAAAAAAAACCCAAAATAACTTTGCAACAGATTCGATAAAGCCGCAGCTAGCTGAACGTCGGTTGAGGTGGGGGGGAAGGGATGAGTAAGGGGAGGTAGCAACGGAACAGGTCGTGACACAGCAGGTGGCAATCGACGGATATAAAAAATCGCGACCGCAAAGTGTTGCACGGACAACGACAATGTGAATGTGGGAGTCGCAGGTGGTGGCATTGGGGCGAATGGGTGTGGCTTTTGGGTACTCTGCCATTTTGTGTCGCATTTTATTTTAATAAAGGTTTTTAATTGAATTTTCAATTGTTGCTCGAGCATCGAAGCCAAGTGCAATGGCAACATTGTTTCTTTTGCTGTTGTTGCTGTTGCTGTTGCCGTTATTTGAATGTTGTAATTGTTGTAATTATCGTTATCATCATTACAATTTCATTTAGTAGCATCGGGCAACAATTGTTACACACCACTTCAAATAACATGCAGACAAAGTGCAAGTATTTGGTGAAAAACCATTTGACAGGCACCCAAACCAGGGCGAGATATAGTTGTAGGCACATCCAATCCTCCAACCCGTCGATCTGCCCACATTTGGTAATAATCTATAAATATATTTTTAAGTATATGAATATATGTCCGCTGGGATGTCACAAATGGCGTTCGCCACTTCCGTTTCCGTTGAATCTGCTTAGCATAGCAGCGCCATGAAATTATTGCCATAAAAGATGAGTTGCCCGTTTTTATACCCTTGCAAAAAGGGTATATTAATTTTGGTCAGAAGTGTAGCATAGAACGAAGCATTTCCGACCATATAAAGTATATATATTCTTGATCAGCATGACGAGACGAGTTCATATAGCCATGTCCGTCCGTCCGTCCGTCCGTCTGTCCGTCCGTCTGGATCAACGCAAACTCCTCCTAGACCGTTGGAGCTACAGAGCTGAAATTTTGCATGTAGGCTTGTATATACTGCAGGCGTTGTATATCTCGGATTCAGCCGGATCGGATCACTATATCATATAGCTCCCATACAAACGGCAAAGTCACGAACAGTGACTTTTCTTAATAACTTCGTTATTTTCTGAGCTATTGTCATGAAATTTAGTATTAGTGAGTTAATTAAACATATAAACGACTGTGCCAAATGATCAAGATCGGGTGTCTATATCATATAGCTCCCATAGGAACGATCTTTCGAAAACAGTGACTTTTGTCAATAACTTAGTTAATTTTGCCGCGATTGCTTTCAAATTAAACATTTGTTAGTTTAATATATCTGTTAATGACTGTGCCGAATTTGATAAAGATCGGGTTACTATATCATATAGCTCCCATAGGAACGATCGGTGGAAAACAGTGACTTTGATCAATATCTTACTTTTTTCCTATGCTAAGAATGTTGGCCGTTCTTTCGCAAACATTAGCCTTTTTAGCTTAAACATTTTTCCACTTTGATGGCTATAGGTAAGGAAAGAGTTACCATTAAAGTTGCAAGGGTATACAAACTTTGACGCGGTCGAAGTTAGCCCCGGCCCTCTGGTTTTTATTATTCTTTTATGCATTGTGCATATTTTTATTTTATTTACTTTACAATGTTAAATCAATGAACGTGCCAACAATTAAAATATTCAACCAGCTTCCGTTAAGCGAATGAACAAATTGTATTCGATCTTTTTTTTGTTGAAGCTCTTGTTTATGAAAATGATTTACCCAAATGTCTCTATGGAAATCTGTTTTATCATTTAACGGGTCATAGTTTTCGTTTTGAACAAGACCAACTGCACATATAGCGAGGGCATCTCGTGGTCGAATAATTATTTAGCATTTAAGTCTTCTTTTATCTTACATAATTGCGGAATTTCAATAATTTATTTATTATGTGTAAATAAAATCCACAGGCAGGTTATTAATTTTTAATTTTCTCCTCAGTTGTGGCCATGTTGAATGCCCTTTTTTTGTGTCTGCCATGAGAAGCACTTTAAGTCATGCCGAATGCACATGCATTAACCATGCCACGCCCACATTTAACCCTCGAACCCTAACCCCACACCGATTTCACTGGTAGTCGTCGTAGGTTTTTCCGCTCTTTGTTATCGCATGAGCATTCTGTTGTTTTTGTTTTTGGTTGTGCATTTTAATATATGTATGTACAATTTTCGCCGAGTATTGTTTGTGCAACAAATTTTGTTTTACAACATTTTCAATTAGTTTTCGATGCAGTTTATTGGCTATTGTTTCTACGCAAGTTAAGTGTGTACCTTCATGCTCTCAACCATGTGGTGTGTGTGTGTGTGGATGAGTAAGTGGTTTTTGTTCCAATAATTGCAATTGTGATTGTTCAATAAGTAAGCAATATTAAATAAATATACATATTCTCAATACGTTATTGTACGTTTTAAGTGCATTATCAAGTGGATGGCCATATTGCAGATTTAACATGTTCTGATTTACCATAAATTTGCGGCCATTTAAGCCACTTCTAATAAACCAACTAAAGTTTATTTATATATTCATAATCAACTCTATTGTTTGGATATTTTTGTGGTCTAAGTCCCTAGCAATATTTTATTGAATACTCTTAACTGCTTTTATTTGTCAGTTTAAAAAAAAACCAGAGGGCCGGGGCTAACTTCGTCCGTGTCAAATTGCAGATTTAACATGTTCTGATTTACCATAAATTTGCGGCCATTTAAGACACTTCTAATAAACCAACTAAAGTTTATTTATATATTCATATTCACCTCTATGGTTTGAATATTTTTGTGGTGTAAGTCCCTAGCAATATTTTATTGAATACTCTTAACTGCTTTTATTTGTCAGTTTAAAAAAAAACCCGAGGGCCGGGGCTATCTTCGACCGTGTCAAAGTTTGTATACCCTTGCAACTTTTATGGTAACTCTTTCCTTACCTATAGCCATTAAAATGGGAAAACGTTCAAGCTAAAAAGGTTAATGTTTGCGAAAGAACGGCGTACAATCTTAGCATAGGAAAAAACGAAGATATTGATCAAAGTCACTGTTTTCCTATGGGAGCTATATAATATAGTAACCCGATCTTTATTAAATTCGGCACAGTCATTAGCAGATATATTAAACTAACAAATCTTTAATTTGAAAGCAATCGCGTCAAAAGTAACGAAATTATTGACAAAAGTCACTGTTTTCGAAAGATCGTTCCTATGGGAGCTATATGATATAGTCACCCGATCTTGATCAAATTTGGCACAGTTGTTTATATGTGTAATTAACTTAAAAACCAGAGGGCCGGGGCTAACTTCCGCGTCAACGTTTGTATACCCTTGCAATTATTTTGGTAACTCTTTCCTTACCTATAGCCATCAAAGTGGAAAAACGTTTAAGCTAAAAAGGCTAATGTTTCCGAAAGAACGGCCTACATAGGAAATAACGAAGATATTGATCAAAGTCACTGTTTTCCACCGATTGTTCCTATGGGAGCTATATGATATAGTTACCCGATCCTTATCAAATTTGGCACAGTCATTAACAGATATATTAAACTAACAAATGTTTAATTTGTAAGCAATCGCGGCAAAATTAACTAAGTTATTGACAAAAGTCACTGTTTTCGAAAGATCGTTCCTATGGGAGCTATATGATATAGTCATTCGATCTTGATCAAATTTGACGTAGTCGTTTATATGTGAAATTAACTTACCAATATTAAATTTCACGACAATAGCTCAAAAAATAACGAAGTTATTAAGAAAAGTCACTGTTCGTGACTTTGCCATTTGTATGGGAGCTATATGATATAGTGATCCGATCCGGCTGAACGCCTGCAGTATATACAAGCCTACATGCAAAATTTCAGCTCTGTAGCTCTTACGGTCTAGGAGGAGTTTGCGTTGATCCACACGGACGGACGGACGGACGGACGAATGGACGGACGGACATGGCGATTTGAACTCGACTCGTCGTGCTGATCAAGAATATATACACTTTGTATGGTCGGAAATGCTTCCTTCTATGCGTTGCACACTTCTGACCAAAATTAATATACCCTTTTTGCAAGGGTATAAAAAAAATGAAGTAAGTAAGTCGTCTCGCCGACTTAGGTATACCATACACCAGTAAAGCAAATATTTCAACTTTATTAAACAAATGCATTTTCACATGATTCTTACAAGCATATCTTAGTATCTCGCTCACTCAATCATACGAGCACCCTAGCGCCCCCACCAGCCAACGGCCAACTCCGGCCTTATGAAAAAACGTTTATATGCATAACTCGACTGTTTTTTGTCCGATTTTGATCAAATTTGGTATTTTGCTAGATATTAGTATTAAATTTAAGTGTGCCAAGTGTGATTGCATAAGGTAAAAAAACACGGGAGATAATCAAGTTTTTTAAATTACGGGGGCTGAAAAGGTCGTGGCAAAATTTTTACACATACAAAATGTGTGCATTTACTAAGCGAATATACATACCAAATATGGTGTTTCTAGCTGGAATAGTTTTTGAGATAAACGCTTTTTTTAAATTGCGGGGGCGGAAAGGGGCGTGGCAAAAATTTGAAATAAACTTGATCTCTCTACATACTACACGAGTCTACATACCAAATTTGGTGGCTCTAGCTCTTACAGTCTCCGAGATCTAGGTGTTCATACGGACAGACGGACGGACGGACAGACGTTGGTGATCCTGATCAAGAATATATATACTTTGTGGGGTCGGAGATGCTTCCTTCTGCCTGTTACATACATTTTGGCGACTTTAATATACCATTTCACCCTATGGGTGTATGGTATAATTAATATATATGTATACATAACTAAATTCGAAATTTAGAAGAAAACTGCCGATTATATAAAAATAAATTAAAATAACGTCAATTTGCTTAGATATACCCATTCAGAAAATAAAACAGGATTCAGCCGTTGGGTTATATTCAATAATCTCTTAGCTTTTCAACTATTTTAACGACAATTTCTTATAATTCACTTATTAAAAAAAAACAGAAAGATTTGGCAATTCCATACTGCTCAGCTTATTTTCGAAAGTATATAGTACTTTCGGCTAGACAGAAACAATTTATACATTTTTGAGATCCAAGAAGGCCAGGGATGTTTCTAAAATTCGACCTGGTCAAGGGGGTACAGTATTTAAATCATTCTACTTCGTGAACTCATACAGTCAACATCAAAAATAAAACAAAAACCTTTCTCTTCTGAAAATCAAAAAAGAGAAAAACAAAAAAGAGAAAAACAAAACTGTTCAATTGATCCTGCAATCCGAAAAGGTAAGTAAACGTGAGGACATTACTCACTTACATAATCGTGACCAAGTGTTCTTTTCCAGCCATTGGTTATGAAGCTCCCAATCTCAGCGACCGTATACGAGCTTAAGACTGAGCTCCAAAGTCTTCTCAATATTCAGCCGGGAACATTGGAGATTTCTGCTTCTGATGTGACTTTGGCCGATTCAGATCTCATAGCAGAAGTTGCTGCGTTGGGAGGGAATAAAAGTGTGAGGCCGATTATGTCGTTCTACGACGGCAATAATTTTGTGGGCCAGATTATATAGCATGTCTTGGTTGGTGGTCAGAGTTCATCGGACTCCAGCTTTGAGACTATCATCGGACAGTTGCCAGCTCTCTCTGAGTGAGCTCTCCTCCGGATCAAGCAATCTCAAACGGGGACACAAACGAAAAGCCCAAGGGCATGAAAAACCCATAGAGACTAAACGGTAAGTGTTAGAAATAGGAAATCAAATTTCAGTATGACCGAATATTCCGTCTTTTAAAAATAGGTTCAAAAAGGTTCTCGAATCCTGTGAGGAGAGTGTACAAATCCCCTCGTATGGAGGTATGGAGGAGGGATGCGGGTTGGGAGGCTGCGAAATCAAATCCAGACCATGCTCGGTTAAATCTGAGATGGAGATAGAACCGGATGTTATAAATGTTCAGCGGCCCCCTTACATAAACATACTTCCAGAGAACTCTACTTCTCCGTCGTAATATCAGGGTTCTGCAGTTCCAGGAGCTTGAAAATTCGATGCAAACAAGGTTCGACCTTTGGCCACGTAACTCTGGCCATGGGGATAGAACCGGATGATATAAATGGTCAGCAGCCCCCTTACATAAACATACTTCCAGAGAACACTCAGTTTGTTGTGGTGGTGGTTTCCTCCGCGGAATGTGCTTAAAACTTGCGATCTGTTAGAAGTTCTTTGGGATTTTCTTGGATTTCCGAAACGTTCGCTGTTTAGAATTTAATGAGGTGACTCCGTGTAGTGATGAACTTGTGCACGTGTAGTTGTTAGCTGCCTAATTTTTCTACGTTGCTAACGATAACACAAGTGTATGCTAAAGATTGGGGTCGTGCACTTCTAGCGTTGCTCTTGCTTAGCTCGTCGGATCAGGGGGGTTCTTTCCTACTCTAGGCATAAGCACGGATCATACAGAAAAAATATAAGTTCACTATCAGAAACTAAAAGGATGTAAAAAGCAAAATATTGGACCAGATCGGGATACTATTAATTGTGCGGTCGACTTCTCTGCAGATTAGCTGAAGATGTTGTTCGCTAACCCTTTCTGTACCCACCCTACCTTGGCAAACTATTGGGTTTAATTGATTGCCACTTAACAGACTCTTAAATGATCTTAGACGATTTGTAACGGCAGCATAGTCATGGATTCAGGCGACGGACTCCTGAATGAATTAGTTTACACAAACATGACGAAATTTCAAGTTACGGGTTTAATTCCAAACAAAAGGGTTTTCATGACTTAAAATTCTACGAAATTACAAAATAAAGATATGTAAAAAGATATAGCAAAATAAATTTAAATACGATAATAAGAGCAAATATAGATTCAAAAATTCATAGTCATTCAAAAAAGATTTGGGTTATGCGGCCGCGTGTGCCAGTTGGCAATGAAACAAATATAGTATATATGTACATGTGTGTGTTAACTCACGATTTATCCAACGGTGCGATCTCTGGGCCCATCGATGCTACAGGGATTTGCTGTATAATTTAGTTATTAGAAAATGAAATGCAACAAAGCCAATCTGAACGCATTACATACCTATTAGGTTTCCTACTAAGGAAAACGTATTTTACTTAACCAAATAGGGACTTAATCTTAATAATATTTAAAGTTTCGTTACGTTACTTAAACTAATAATTCATTTAAATTTTCTTTTAGATCAGCAAAATTTACGTTAATAAAAGAGGAAAAAAAAGTATGAAAAGGTGTTGCCGTAGTGCAACAAAAAAAAGTAGTATCCAAACCAAAGGGCTTCTACGCCATACTTTGCGTACAGATGAAACAAGAAAAGGTAGCAGAACTACTACTAAGTATGCATATGCACCAAAAAGAAATCAAAAAGTAGTAGATCTCGCTCAAATTGGGTGTATAATGTTGGTATTAGCCGGGGAATTGCGTCATTTCATCACCAGACTATTTTAGCCTGGCCCATGGCGATGATTATTGATGAAATGGAAGGGTTAATAAAATAAATCCGAGGCTCGCTGGTGTCTTGGTTATTGAAAGATGTCTCTTTTTGTTCCAACGAAGAAAATATCAGCGATTGGGCTGGGGTACAATTAACCAAATTGTCCCAAAGAAAATGAAAAATCCAAGGCTGCTTGAAAGCCAAAAGTTGCTTTGTCGACGCCACGCGACCGAAATATAAATTTCAACTGAAATATAACGGGGTTTAAATTCTAATATTTTCACTAGATTTAATTTTATATCACCTTATTCTTCGAATATTCACTAATAATTTTATTCACTTTAGCCAAATATGTAATACTGCCTTCTGCAGTCACTGTACTTTTTAATGATGATGTAATATGCACGTGTTTCACAAATATATACGTATATATATATATTTATGTGAATATTAATATTCACGTCTTTTCGCAATCAAAGTATCAAATTAAATGAAAAAGCCTGTACCAAAAATTCTGTTTCTAAGCAAACGCAATGCATGCGAACGAATTCTAACGGATCTTTTCCATGCTCTCTTCTTTGCTTACGCTTTGCGTTCGCTGTGCAAAATGAGAGTAAGAACCGTACCAAGTGAAGACATGTGCCTAGTACGCAAGGAGGGTTATTCATTTATTCTTGCCAACAAACACCAAAAATATGCTTTCCGAAATGCACATAAAATTATTATTATTAAAGAGGTCTACTACACCACAGTTAATGCTACGGAAGCCTTGCTAGAACTGAGCGGTTAAGACGTTCACTTGCTTGCGCCTGAGGGAATAAATAGCGGTGCATTGATGCGAGACTCCAAATCGAGTAAGAAATGACTTAAAGAATCCGGATTTGAATTGTGAACCATTGTCCGTCAGTATACATTCCGGTACGCCAAATGTATAAAATATATAATTTTCTAAATATTCGCAAATACGATTGGATGTAAACTTCTTAAGCGGATGCAGAAAATGAAATTAGGTGTTGTGATCGACTATGATCAATAATCCAATGTGCCCTTGCTTTGATCTAGAATATGGACCTAATAAGTCCATTTAAAGCTTTTGAAACAGTCTATCGGATGTCATGGGCTTTCCCGTGAAAGGTCGAAGAATCTTGTTGCCGCTTTTTGTAGACCGACAAGTCGAACAACTGTCAATATATTTCTTGATTTGGGATGCCATGTTGGGCCAAAAGAAGTATCTCCTAATCTTTTCACTCTTTTGCCAATACCACAATGTGCTGAGTTCGGGGGATTATGTGCTGTCTTTATTATGTCTTCGGTAAGACTGGATGGGATCCATAATTTCCAAGAATCGTTTTCCTGCGCTTCATATCCGCAGTTTTTCTGACATGTAAGCTATCGGTAGTTTTATGCCTTCGGAATTAGTTTGAGCTAACATACATCCTATACCTACTAAACTTGCATCACATAATAAAATAAACGGTTTATTAAAATCGGGAGTGGTCAAAATAGGTGCTGAAGTTAATCTTCTTTTCAGTTCTGAGAAAGCATAGTCTGCCTCTTCGTTCCAACTAAGAGATCGGTTTTTTAAGATTTCTGTTAATGGAAAGCTAATGGTGGCATAATTTTCAATAAAACGTCGATACCAGCCAGTGAGTCCCAAAAATCTCCTTAATTGTTTTACTGGTGTTGGAATCGGAAAGTCGTTTATTGCACAAATTTTTCCAGGATCGGTTTTCACTTGTCCGTATCCAATAATAAAGCCGAGGTATTTAATCTCCTGCATGCAGAACTTAGATTTAGCTACATTAATCGTAAGATTCGCTTTACGCAGTCTCAATGCTACCTCTTGTATTAAAGCAATATGCGATTCAAAATCTTCGGAAAGAATTAACAGGTCATCGAGGTAAACGAATACCGTTGTGCGCAAATAAGACGGTATGACACGATCCAGGCGTGCTTCATGTCCAGTCCAGTAATAAATCGAGCAGGTGGCAGCCTGCTAAGTATTCCATCAATATGGGGAAGAGGATACGCGTCCTTACGAACGCACTGATTCACTGCTCTAGAATCTAAACATAATCGAACTTTATCGCCGCGTCTCACCAATACGCAATTGGAGCTCCATGGGCTTTTACATTCTTCAATGATATATAAATCTAACATTCTATCTATTTCCGTGAACATAAGCTTCTTGCTTGTCTTGTTTTAAATCAGGAATAATAAAGAAATCAAGGGGTAAGTTGTCGATACGTAATGTCACTTGTCAATTTACCTTTAACAAAACATTCAGAATTGTTGGCCGTAATTATATTGCTTGAACAATTGCGTGTTTTAGGATGCTTTAAAAACTCTTTAGCTACCTTACTTCCTAAGCAACTAATATTAGCGCCACAGTCTAAAAGAGCGGTGAAGGCCTTCTATCTATATTTCTGTGTACAATCGATTATCTGATCAGGAAAATATGCTGGAAATCAATTTCTTGCGGTTATTTCTAACCTTCTTCCAAAAGAAGCGTAGTCTATGCGTAGAGCGCTTAGACTTAATTATTGGTCGTATGCTGTCTACTTCACCAAAGATGCGATGACGAACGGTCTCATACAGAGCCAAACGTAGGTGAAGAGGACGAAATGGGCTTTTATCGACTGTTGTCGAAGTTGGTCCTACATTTCCTTGTGAATCTGTTTCTTTCCTACAAACAAGAGGTTCACATTCCTCTGTTTGGGAATATTTATCCTTCATTATTGGTCTGGATGCGACAACGAAGTGTTTATCGCCGCATCCGTCGGTCGGTTTTCCTGCGGGTTGCAATTACGACAACGCGGTTTAAAAACATTTACGGCTCCGCAACCATAGCAAAATAGAGTACGCGGTTCTAGACAGATATCAAAACGGTGTCCAGGCTTCCGGCAGTTCCAACATGTAAGTTTATGTTGAAAAGCTTCCACCTCCTCCTGCATATGAATCTCGAAATTAGAGTCTAATTCAGCTATCTTTGAACGATGTCCAAAAGTATTCTTGGTCGGTATGCTCTTCATTTGTTTAGCAAATTGCTCGTGGGTTCGTACTTCCTGTCTCAGATGAGATAAGGTAAAAATTCCTAGATGCATACTTATGCATGAACTTCATATAAATGTCTAATTAATAACTTGACTAAAGAATCCTCTGAAAGTTGTGTGTTTAATCTTCCTACTAGCCTTTCGACACTAAACTGGTAATCCTCAAAGGTTTCATTCTCGCCATGATGTCTGCTATTAATCAGTTCCCAGGTGCCAAGTCAATCATTAGCTTTACCTGCGAGAAGTAAATACAAATGATCAGTTAATGAACGAACTCTGTATAGGAAATCCTCTGAATGCATTCCTTCTTTAGAACCATCAAATTTTATTCGCCAACTTTGCATAATGCTTGCTACTTTTTCGGGTGACAATGTCGAATTTGCTCGCGACCCTCTATTTGAGTTCTGAGTCTGACTACTAAGATTTCTAGATGTTTGCGTGTGGTTATAGTGTTCTTCTTGTCTTGGTGCCGGGAGGCAGAACGCTGCAGAACGTTCTGGAATGGGGTTTGGTTCGCTGCGCTCAAGTCGAATAGAAGCTAATTTGTCGTCAATCAGCAAAGCTAAATGGTTTACTAACTGTTCCTGTTGTGCTTGGGTAGCAGTTTGTATCAAAGTTGTGTAATCTGGAGGGGTACTTGGTCTTGGACTACTAGCTTGGGTAGGCGGTAGCCTATGTTGACGTGAGCTGGTCGAAGATCTCGTGCCGAACCCTCTCCTTTGAATTGCTCCCTGATTACGAATAGGTTTGGACTTGGCAGGTCGACCAGGTCCTGAACGATTATTATAAGGGGTTACAGGCTGAGTTATGGGCTCGCCTGATTTACTAGCTTCTTGGAGTTCCGTTTCCAAGTCAATATTTGATCTTACAAGTTGTTTCATCTTACAAGGATGCTTGCAAGTGGGGCATAAATTCGAAGTTTTTAAACACTCTGTAATACACTTATTGTGAAATCTGTGCTTACAAGGCGACGAAGCAATTGCTTCGTTTTCATTTAAAGTTTCATGGCAAATGCCGCAAAATGGGTAATTTTCTTTCAAGGCTCGCGCAATGCTCTCGTGACTGTGTCTAACAGACATACTTAAATTTTTCTTTAATTAATTTAAATTATATAAATTTGGAATCCGCCATCATTATCCAATCCTATTGCCGTTTACAAAGTTGATTCGATCTGCACAAAAAATAGATTTCTATTAAATCTTAAACAAAAATTCCTATTGCCGATTTGTCTGAATGACGATTTCCTAAACTGGTCATATACCGACATACGCCAGTCATATGCTATTCCTGGTCCAGGTTCTTTTCACCCTAAACAAAGTTAAGGTCTAAGAATGCCTATTTTATAATATTGTAACTTTTCAGCGACTCCATTGGTCAGTCAACCCGATATGACCGAGTTGCAACTGCAATCCCTTACGATAGCCTCAAACTACAAAGATCATAAAATTTGCGTTCCCGCCTAGTCATACAAAGATACGTCATACGATGCTGTTGCCGCCAATAGTTTCTTCTGGTCGACTTATCCGAAAATTCCCGAATTACTATCGCGATTCACACAAGCAATCTACAACGGGCACCATCACATTACTTTTTTTAACTGAATATGAATGGATGATAATGAGCAATAATATTGTGGATACTTTGGTGGTGTACATTCCGATTAGTAGTGGGGTTGTCCTACGTTTTATTCGGGCCTCATGATTCGGCTCCATTACTGAAGTGGTGTTCTAAATTATTCGGGTCCCATGTTTGGCATTTCTGTGGTAATGAATAATTTAGAATTCGAGTCCGACGCATGGGCGCCATTTCTGTAGTAATGAATAATTTAGAATTCGGGTCCCACGGTTGGCATTTCTGTAGTAATGAATAATTTAGAGTTCGAGCCCCACGTTGGGCGCCATTTCTGTAGTGATGTACATGTGCACGTGTAGTTGTTAGCTGCCTAATTTTTCTACGTTGCTAACGATAACACAAGTGTATGCTAAAGATTGGGGTCGTGCACTTCTAGCGTTGCTCTTGCTTAGCTCGTCGGATCAGGGGGGGTTCTTTCCTACTCTAGGCATAAGCACGGATCATACAGAAAAAATATAAGTTCACTATCAGAAACTAAAAGGATGTAAAAAGCAAAATATTGGACCAGATCGGGATACTATTAATTGTGCGGTCGACTTCTCTGCAGATTAGCTGAAGATGTTGTTCGCTAACCCTTTCTGTACCCACCCTACCTTGGCAAACTATTGGGTTTAATTGATTGCCACTTAACAGACTCTTAAATGATCTTAGACGATTTGTAACGGCAGCATAGTCATGGATTCAGGCGACGGACTCCTGAATGAATTAGTTTACACAAACATGACGAAATTTCAAGTTACGGGTTTAATTCTAAACAAAAGGGTTTTCATGACTTAAAATTCTACGAAATTACAAAATAAAGATATGTAAAAAGATATAGCAAAATAAATTTAAATACGATAATAAGAGCAAATATAGATTCAAAAATTCATAGTCATTCAAAAGAGATTTGGGTTATGCGGCCTCGTGTGCCAGTTGGCAATGAAACAAATATAGTATATATGTACATGTGTGTGTTAACTCACGATTTATACAACGGTGCGATCTCTGGGCCCATCGATGCTACAGGGATTTGCTGTATAATTTAGTTATTAGAAAAATGAAATGCAACAAAGCCAATCTGAACGCATTACATACCCCTTAGGTTTCCTACTAAGGAAAACGTATTTTACTTAACCAAATAGGGACTTAATTTTAATAATAATATTTAAAGTTTCGTTACGTTACTTAAACTAATAATTCATTTAAATTTTCTTTTAGATCAGCAAAATTTACGTTAATAAAAGAGGAAAAAAAAGTATGAAAAGGTGTTGCCGTAGTGCAACAAAAAAAAGTAGTATCCAAACCAAAGGGCTTCTACGCCATACTTTGCGTACAGATGAAACAAGAAAAGGTAGCAGAACTACTACTAAGTATGCATATGCACCAAAAAGAAATCAAAAAGTAGTAGATCTCGCTCAAATTGGGTGTATAATGTTGGTATTAGCCGGGGAATTGCGTCATTTCATCACCAGACTATTTTAGCCTGGCCCATGGCGATGATTATTGATGAAATGGAAGGGTTGATAAAATAAATCCGAGGCTCGCTGGTGTCTTGGTTATTGAAAGATATCTCTTTTTGTTCCAACGAAGAAAATATCAGCGATTGGGCTGGGGTACAATCAACCAAATTGACCCAAAGAAAATGGAAAATCCAAGGCTGCTTGAAAGCCAAAAGTAGCTTTAAATATAAATTTCAACTGAAATATAACGGGGTTTAAATTCTAATATTTTCACTAGATTTAATTTTGTATCACCTTATTCTTCGAATATTCACTAATATTTTTATTCACTTTAGCCAAATATCTATATATTACTGCCTTGTGCAGTCACTGTACTTTTTAGTGATTATGTAATATGCACGTGTTTCACAAATATATATGTATATATATATTTTTATGTGAATATTAATATTCACGTCTTTTCGCAATCAAAGTATCAAATTAAATGAAAAAGCCTGTACCAAAAATTCTGTTTCTAAGCAAACGCAATGCATGAGAACGAATTCTAACGAATCTTTTCCATGCTCTCTTCTTTGCTTACGCTTTGCGTTCGCTGTGCGAAATGAGAGTAAGAACCGTACCAAGTGAAGACATGTGCATAGTACGCAAGGGGGGTTATTCATTTGTTCTTGCAAACAAACAAAAGAAAACATTCTTTCCGAAATGCAATTAAAATTATTATTATTAAAGAGGGCTACTACACCACAGTTAATGCTACGGAAGCCTACCGAGGGAGTCATGAACTGAAAAATGACCTCTTTAGCTAATTTAGGTGCTTATGTCTTTCAAATGATATACACCGAGAGATTTATTCTGCTCGTTAGCTAATTCATAATACGACGAACTGACCTTCCTCAACACCTTAGCTGGGATGAAAACTGGTGCTAATTTGCTACTAAATCTTTTTGGGGCTGAACTCTGTGTAAAATTTCGAGCATTAACTGTGTCACCGACTTTTAGTTGTCTGCTTCTGCTACGCAAATTGTAATTACGAGCATTTGTTGCATGTGCCTTGGCTATGTTATGCTTAGCTTTTTGCCGAGCTACCTGCAATGCATCGAATCTATGCAACGAGGTGTCTTCAGTCATTAAATTCAATTTCCGCAAAAGTTCATAGTCTTTACCATTATGAAGCATGTGTTGACCAAAACATAGATAGTAGGGGGAATATCCAGTACTGCGGTGGATAGGAGAACGAAATGCTGCACTAATTTCCATAAGATGATTATCCCAAGTGGTATGTTCGGTCCCTATGTATGCGCGAATTGCTGCTAGAACTGAGCGGTTAAGACGTTCACTTGCGTTCGCCTGAGGGGAATAAATAGCAGTGCATTCGCAAATACGATTGGATGTAAACTTCTTAAGCGGATGCAGAAAATGAAATTTGGTGTTGTGATCGACTATGATCAATAATCCAATGTGCCCTTGCTTTGATCTAGGATATGGACCTAATAAGTCCATGTAAAGCTTTTTAAACGGTCTATCGGATGTCATGGGTTTTCCCATGGGAGGTCGAAGAATCTTGTTGCCGCTTTTTGTAGACCGACAAGTCGAACAACTGTCAATATATTTCTTGATTTGGGATGCCATGTTGGGCCAAAAGAAGTATCTCCTAATCTTTTCACTCTTTTGCCAATACCACAATGTGCTGAGTTTGGGGGATTATATAAACATATTTGCTGTCTACGCGCAAATCAGGCAATCTGGACTGGTTGTCTGTAATGCGTTTTGCCAGTTCACGATAATCATCTAATTAAAAATATTTAGACGACAAATCTATCATAGGTTTTATTTCTAAAAGTTCCCGTCGCGATAATGAGTCCGCTACAATGTTTTGAGAACCAGGACGATGAACGATTTCAAATGAGAAAGCTTGTAATTTAATTGCCCATCTCGCTAATCTACCGGAAAGGTCTTTCTGTTTCATAAGCCATTTTAGAGAAGCGTGATCGGTAACTACTACAAAAGTTTGTCCCTCAATGTATAATTCCTTTAATTACTGCTAAACATTCGAGTTCTGATATCGTATAGTTTCTTTGCGCTTTGTTCAGTTTTTCTGACATGTAAGCTATCGGTAGTTTTATGCCTTCGGAATTAGTTTGAGCTAACATACATCCTATACCTACTAAACTTGCATCACATAATAAAATAAAGGGTTTATTTAAATCGGGAGTGGTCAAAATAGGTGCTGAAGTTAATCTTCTTTTCAGTTCTGAGAAAGCATAGTCTGCCTCTTCGTTCCAACTAAGAGATCGGTTTTTTAAGATTTCTGTTAATGGAAAGCTAATTGTGGCATAATTTTGAAGAAAACGTCGATACCAGCCAGTGAGTCCCAAAAATCTCCTTAATTGTTTCACTGTTGTTGGAATCGGAAAGTCGTTTATTGCACAAATTTTTCCAGGAAAGCCGAGTTATTTAATCTCCTGCATGCAGAACTTAGATTTAGCTATATTAATCGTAAGATTCGCTTTACGCAGTCTCAATGCTACCTCTTGTATTAAAGCAATATGCGATTCAAAATCTTCGGAAAGAATTAACAGGTCATCGAGGTAAACGAATACCCTTTTACGCAAATAAGACGGTATGACACGATCCATAAGTCTACATAAAGTCTGCGGGGCGTTGCACAAACCAAAAGGCATCACTTTATATTGGTAAAGTGGCCGGTATTGTGGTATTGTGAAAGCGGTGTATTGACGTGAGCTTTCCTCTAACGGAATTTGCCAGAAGGCGTGTTTCATGTCCAGTCCAGTAATAAATCGAGCAGGTGGCAGCCTGCTAAGTATTCCATCAATATGGGGAAGAGGATACGCGTCCTTACGAGTGCACTGATTCACTGCTCTAGAATCTAAACATAATCGAACTTTATCGCCACGTATATAATACACAATTGGAGCTCCATGGGCTGTTACATTCTTCAATAATATCTAAATCTAACATTCTATCTATTTCCGTGAAAATAGGCTTCTCAATGGCCGGTGAAATTGGCCAATGCCTTTGTTTAATGGGCCTAGTACTATCAACTTCAATCTTATGATCAATGAGATGTGTGCGACCTAATCCTTCTTTATCGTAGCAGGGTAGTTTAGCAATTGCAAAATTAAGTTTTTGCTGCTGAGACTGCATTTTCACGGAATCTCCATGATCATTTCCTTCTTCTTCAATAATATCCGATACTATTAGTGGGTCTTCCTTCAATTTGTCTATTAAACCAAATTTATGCCAAAAATCTATTCCAAGATATGTCTTGTTTTAAATCAGGAATAATAAAGAAATCAAGGGATTTGGTAAGTTGTCGATACGTAATGTCACTTGTCAATTTACCTTTAACAAAACATTCAGAATTGTTGGCCGTAATTATTTTGCCTGAACAAGTGCGTGTTTTAGGATGCTTTAAAAACTCTTTAGCTACCTTACTTCCTAAGCAACTAAGCGGTGAAGGTCTGGCCTTCTCTCTATATTTCTGTGTACAATCGATTATCTGATCAGGAAAATATGCTGGAAATCAATTTCTTGCGGTTATTTCTAACCTTCTTCCAAAAGAAGCGTAGTCTATGCGTAGAGCGCTTAGACTTAATTATTGGTCGTATGCTGTCTACTTCACCAAAGATGCGATGACGAACGGTCTCATACAGAGCCAAACGTAGGTGAAGAGGACGAAATGGGCTTTTATCGACTGTTGTCGAAGTTGATGCTGAATTTCCGTGTGAATCTGCTTCTTTCTTACAAACAAGAGGTTCACATTCCTCTGTTTGGGAATATTTATCCTTCATTATTGGTCTGGATGCGACAACGAAGTGTTTATCGCCGCATCCGTCGGTCGGTTTTCCTGCGGGTTGCAATTACGACAACGCGGTTTAAAAACATTTACGGCTCCGCAACCATAGCACAATAGAGTACGTGGTTCTAGACAGATATAAAAACGGTGTCCAGGCTTCCGGCAGTTCCAACATGTAAGTTTATGTTGAAAAGCTTCCACCTCCTCCTGCATATAATTCTCGAAATTAGAGTCTAATTCAGCTATCTTTGAACGATGTCCAAAAGTATTCTTGGTCGGTATGCTCTTCATTTGTTTAGCAAATTGCTCGTGGGTGCGTACTTCCTGTCTCAGATGAGATAAGGTAAAAATTGCCGAATTGCCGACTTTGAATGTCTAATTAATAACTTGACTAAAGAATCCTCTGAAAGTTGTGTGTTTAATCTTCCTACTAGCCTTTCGACACTAAACTGGTAATCCTCAAAGGTTTCATTCTCGCCCTGGTGTCTGCTATTAATCAGTTCTCATGTGTCAATATCGTTATCTACTTCATCAAACTTCTTTCTAAATTCTACACAAAATTTATTCCAATCGAAACTTGGGTGTGCTCGATAAAACTTCCAAAACCAATCATTCGCTTTACCTGCGAAAAGTAAATACAAATGATCACAAAGTACTTGATAATCTTTATTCAAATTTGTTCTGCTAATGAACGAACTCTGTATAGGAAATCCTCTGAATGCATTCCTTCTTTAGAACCATCAAATTTTATTCGCCAACTTTGCATAATGCTTGCTACTTTTTCGGGTGACAATGTCAAATTTGCTCGCGACCCTCTATTTGAGTTCTGAGTCTGACTACTAAGATTTCTAGATGTTTGCGTGTGCTTATAGTGTTCTTCTTGTCTTGGTGCCGGGAGGCAGAACGCTGCAGAACTGATAGAAGCTAACTTGTCATCAATCAGCAAAGCTAAATGGTTTACTAACTGTTCCTGTTGTGCTTGGATAGCAGTTTGTATCAAAGTTGTGTAATCTGGAGGGGTACTTGGTCTTGGACTACTAGCTTGGGTAGGCGGTAGCCTATGTTGACGTGAGCTGGTCGAAGATCTCGTGCCGAACCCTCTCCTTTGAATTGCTCCCTGATTACGAATAGGTTTGGTCTTGGCAGGTCGACCAAATCCTGAACGATTATTATAAGGGGTTACAGGCTGAGTTATGGGCTCGCCTGATTTACTAGCTTCTTGGAGTTCCGTTTCCAAGTCAATATTTGATCTTACAAGTTGTTTCATCTTACAAGGATGCTTGCAAGTGGGGCATAAATTCGAAGTTTTTAAACACTGTAATACACTTATTGTGAAATCTGTGCTTACAAGGCGACGAAGCAATTGCTTCGTTTTCATTTAAAGTTTCATGGCAAATGCCGCAAAATGGGTAATTTTCTTGCAAGGCTCGCGCAATGCTCTCGTGACTGTGTCTAACAGACACACTTAAATTTTTCTTTAATTAATTTAAATTATATAAATTTGGAATCCGCCATCATTATCCAATCCTATTGCCGTTTACAAAGTTGATTCGATCTGCACAAAAAATATATTTCTATTAAATCTTAAACAAAAATTCCTATTGCCGATTTGTCTGAATGACGATTTCCTAAACTGGTCATATACCGACATACGCCAGTCATATGCTATTCCTGGTCCAGGTTCTTTTCACCCTAAACAAAGTTAAGGTCTAAGAATGCCTATTTTATAATATTGTAACTTTTCAGCGACTCCATTGGTCAGTCAACCCGATATGACCGAGTTGCAACTGCAATCCCTAACGATAGCCTCAAACTACAAAGATCATAAAATTTGCGTTCCCGCCTAGTCATACAAAGATACGTCATACGATGCTGTTGCCGCCAATAGTTTCTTCTGGTCGACTTATCCGAAAATTCCCGAATTACTATCGCGATTCACACAAGCAATCTACAACGGGCACCATCACATTACTTTTTTTAACTGAATATGAATGGATGATAATGAGCAATAATATTGTGGATACTTTGGTGGTGTACATATCCGATTAGTAGTGGGGTTGTCCTACGTTTTATTCGGGCCTCATGATTCGGCTCCATTACTGAAGTGGTGTTCTAAATTATTCGGGTCCTATGTTTGGCATTTCTGTAGTAATGAATAATTTAGAATTCGAGTCCCACGGTTGGGCGCCATTTCTGTAGTGATGTACATGTGCACGTGTAGTTGTTAGCTGCCTAATTTTTCTACGTTGCTAACGATAACACAAGTGTATGCTAAAGATCGGGGTCGTGCACTTCTAGCGTTGCTCTTGCTTAGCTCGTCGGATGAGGGGGGGTTCTTTCCTGCTCTAGGCATACGCACGGATCATACAGAAAAAATATAAGTGCACTATCAGAAACTAAAAGGATGTAAAAAGCAAAATATTGAACCAGATCGGGATACTATTAATTGTGCGGACGACTTCTCTGCAGATTAGCTGAAGGTGTTGTTCGCTAACCCTTTCTGTACCCACCCTACCTTGGCAAACTATTGGGTTTAATTGATTGCCCCTTAACAGACTCTTAAATGATCTTAGACGATTTGTAACGGCAGCATAGTCATGGATTCAGGCGACGGACTCCTCAACGAATTAATTTACACAAACATGACGAAATTTCAAGTTACGGGTTTAATTCCAAACAAAAGGGTTTTCATGACTTAAAATTCTACGAAATTACAAAATAAAGATATGTAAAAAGATATAGCAAAATAAATTTAAATACGATAATAAGACCAAATATAGATTCAAAAATTAATAGTCATTCAAAAGAGATTTGGGTTATGCGGCCGCGTGTGCCAGTTGGCAATGAAACAAATATAGTATATATAGTCATATATCCGACTCCAATACCCAATAACATATAAATATTTCGGCCCCTAAAATTCATAACGTTAAAGTAAACATCCGTTTTATAAACAATTGTCCCCCTCAAAACCAAAGCGTATGAACGCTAATCCATAAAAAATTAACATAAACAATTGAACACTTGAAGTAATAATTGTCCCCCTCAAAACCAAAGCGTATGAACGCTAATCCATAAAAACTTACATAAACAATTGAACACTTGAAATAATAATTGTCCCCCTAACAACCAAAGGCGTGAGAACGCTAACTCAGCAATTAAAATCGGACCAATCAAATCGTCGAAATATCAACCACGCCACCAAAGGGCTCCCAAATTTAGCTATAAATATAACCATAAGACATTTTTGTAATCAGTTCTAAGTTTTCTTTCAAATAATAAAGTACGTTGCTTTTAACTCACGAAAAATATCTTTTTTTCCTTATCGAGAAAATCGAATATTTAATTAACGCAGTCGGTAGGATTGGAAAAAAGTTATTCTATCCGTGTTACATATAGAATTGTTATCCGTGTGTTACATAGAATTGGTGAATAACTTCTGTAGTGAACTGTTATTCTATCCGTGCGACGCGTAGAATTGTTATCTGTGCGTTACATAGAATTAGTGAATAATCACTATAAATTTCCGATCCGACATCAAGAACTTACGGGTAGTGCTCAAAAGTCTACAACAGTGAAAAATATTTTCTGCCAACTGTGCGCGAAAATATTAACTGTGTGTTACAACCAATAAATTTAATTGAGGAACAAAAACGCCAACTTGTGTGCGAACAAAAAAACCAAAATCCAAAATAAAACATAACCAAAACCCAGAAAATTAACAAAACAAAACACCACAAAAAACCTAGAAGATCAACAAAACAACACATCAAATAAAACCCAGAAAAAAAAAAAAAAACAAAACAACACATCACTAAAACCCAGAAAAAAAAAAAAAAACCAAAACAAAACATCACTAAAACCCAGAAAATCAAAAAAATAAAACACCACTAAAACAAAAAAAAAAAGAAGAAATAAAATGGCTTTAGAACTCACCGAAGCCCACCTCAATCAAGCACTGTCTTCGTTAAGACAGATGGCAAATTACGATGGAGCTCCAGAAAATCTGACGTCGTTTATAAGGAGGATAGATTTTATTATGCACCTATATCCAACCCATGATATAAGGCAGCATAACATATTGTTCAGTGCAATCGAGATGCAGCTCACTGGAGAAGCACAACGACTCTCACAAATTGGACAAGCCAACACCTGGCCGGAACTAAGGACACTCCTCATCAACGAATTAAAAACGCAGACCCCCTGTGAGGAACTTCTGCGACGCCTCTACAACACCAGCTATGCAGGAAATCTTCGTAAGTTTGTAACAGAATTAGAAGATAAGTCCTACATTATAACAAACAAATTAAGTCTAGAAAACGATGCGAATAACACCGCGCTTTATACAACTGCGTTAAATAACACTATAAAAGACGTAATAAACCAAAAATTATCCGATAGATTATTCATGACGTTAGCTAGATACGATATAACCACAGTCAGCAAATTGAAGCAAGTAGCTCAAAGAGAAGGGTTATACGAAAATAGTATAACAGAAATAAGAAAATCAAATCAAAGCCAAAATCAGAATCAAAAAGGTGGAAAAACTTTTGTACCCAATAGTACAACTCCGTCTCAAACAAAACAATCAGATACAATACAAAACCAAAAACTATTCCAAGAATTTCAACAAAAATTAAATATTGACAGGGCTCAAAATCCAATGAATAGTCAACAGCATAACAACTATTCAAAGAACAATGTAGCAAACCAGCCTACAAAAAGGCAAAGAGAAAGTAATAGTGGAATTAGCAAAATGGACACATCCGAAAATTTTCATCAGAATGCCTCGGATCAATCGGAAGAAGAGATAGAGACAAGTCCTTCATCAGAATTATGATGAACAATAAACCTTTGAGATGTGTAGTCGACTCAGGCTCTTCAATTAATATAATGTCCGAAAACTTTTTTAATTTCAAAACCTATTTAGGAGATTCCAAAATTCACATGATTGAAGGAGCAGTAGAACTAAAAGAAATTATTTTCCTTGCACCCAGCAAACTTTGTCCGACAGAACAAAAATTTTATATCCATAAATTTTCAAATAAATACGACATGTTGATAGGCAGAACTTTCCTAAAAGCCTGCAAAGCACAAATAAATTATGAAGAAGAATACGCAAAATTAGGAAACTATACATTTTATTTTAGAGATGTTGAAGAAATAGAAGAAGAACAAAACATCGAAGTTTTGGACCCACCCACAGAAAGGGACCCGGAAACAAATTTTGCGATTGAAAACGAAATAATAGAAAGCAATGAGTATAGACTCGACCATTTAAACAACGAAGAAACTCAAAAACTAAAAAAGGTCTTGTACGAATTCAGTGACATTCAGTACCGCGAAGGTGAAAATTTGACTTTCACGAGTACAAAAAAGCACTCTATTCATACAAAACATGAGGACCCAATCTATAAACGACCATACAAATATCCCCAAACATTTGATATGGAAGTCAACAAACAAATAAATGAAATGATTGAACAGGGTATCATTCGAAAATCGAATTCCCCCTACTGTTCGAAAATCGAATTCCACCTACTGGATCGTCCCAAAAAAAGGAGATGCTTCCAAGAAACAAAAATTCAGATTAGTCATTGACTATCGAAATCTAAATGAAGTCACAATAGACGACAAATATTCAATTCCAGTTATGGACGAAATTCTCGACAAACTAGGAAAATGCCAATACTTTACCACCATTGATTTAGCTAAGGGATTTCATCAAATTCAAATGGATCCTGAATCTATTGCAAAAACAGCTTTTTCAACTAAACATGGCCATTACGAATACACACGTATGCCATTTGGTCTTAAAAATGCCGCGGCAACATTCCAAAGATGCATGAATAATCTTTTGGAAGACCTTATTTATAAGGATTGCCTTGTTTATCTTGATGACATCATTGTGTACTCCACTTCATTGGAGGATCACATACTATCACTCAGAAAGGTATTTAACAAACTAAGAGAAGCTAATCTTAAACTCCAACTCGACAAATGCGAATTTATGAAAAAGGAAACAGCATTCCTTGGTCATATAATAACAACAGAAGGTATAAAACCTTACCCAGATAAAGTCAAAGCAACTCAAAAATTTCCGATACCCAAAACTCCAAAAGAAATTAAATCATTCTTAGGATTATGCGGATTCTTCAGGAAATTTATACCCAACTTTGCACATATTGCAAAACCTTTAACTCTAGGATTAAAGAAAGGAGCTAAAATAAATATAAACGACCCAAATTATATTTCATCCTTCGAAAAATTAAAATATCTCCTTATGAATGATCCTATACTTGCATATCCCGATTTCAAAAAACCATTTTTCCTAACCACAGATGGTAGCAACATAGCTTTAGGTGCGTTCCTTTCACAGGACCATAGACCTATTTCTTATGGTAGTAGAACACTTAACGAACACGAACTTAATTATTCAGCCATAGAAAAGGAATTACTATCTATTGTATGGGCAACCAAATATTTTAGGCCATACCTTTTCGGTAGAAAGTTCGAGATTCTAAGCGACCATAAGCCTTTAGTATGGCTCAACAATATAAAAGAACCAAATATGAAACTTCAAAGATGGAAAGTAAGACTAAATGAGTTTGATTACAAAATTAAATATTTACCTGGCAAAGAAAATCATGTAGCAGATGCCCTTTCCAGAGTTAAAATAGATGAAAACTTTTTAGGATCAACAGAGAGCACAGCAGCTACAATACATAGTGCTCACGAGGATAATGAAAACTACATTCCAATAGTAGAAAGACCCATTAATTATTACAACAGACAAATAGAATTCATTAGAGGTTCAGAAGACAAAGCAGAAACAACAACTTACTTTTACAAAACAAACATAAAAATAACATACAAAGAAATGGCCAATGCTTACGCAAGGGATATAATCATAAGATATCTTTGCAGTAAGAACACTGTACTATATTTTCATAATGAACAAGATTTTCCCATATTCCAACAAGCTTTTATCGAAATAATACAACCAAACGCAAATACAAAAACCTCGAAATCTAGCATTAAGTTAGAGGACCTTCAAACGTTTGCACAATTTAAAGAAATAATCCTAAAACAACATAAAGAATTATTACATCCAGGAATTGAAAAAACGATTAATTTGTTTAAAGAAAAATATTATTTTCCCGATTTTCAAAACCTAATTCAAAACATTATTAATGAATGCTCAGTATGCAATATCGCAAAGACAGAAAATAGAAATACAAAACTAACTTTTGAAATAACACCAGAACTTTTTAATATCAGAGAAAAATACGTCATGGACTTTTACATGATCGACAATTTACAATTCCTTTCATGCATTGACATTTACTCGAAATTTGCAACACTTGTAGAAGTAAAGTCTAGAGATTGGTTAGAAGCCAAGAGAGCAATTATGAAAGTATTCACTAAAATGGGCAAACCTATAGAAATA
This sequence comes from Drosophila willistoni, assembly GCF_018902025.1. Taxonomy (NCBI): domain Eukaryota; kingdom Metazoa; phylum Arthropoda; class Insecta; order Diptera; family Drosophilidae; genus Drosophila; species Drosophila willistoni. Next base: position 85,155 of record NW_025814071.1, on the reverse strand, counting down.
AAATCAGACAAAGATTCAGCATTTCTGTGTATAGCACTAAAAAATTGGCTACAAGAAGAAAATGTAAAGTTAGAAATCACATCAAGTAAAAACGGTATCTAAGATGTAGAAAGATTCCATAAAACAGTAAATGAAAAACTCAGAATTATAAATAGTGAAAATGACATCGAAGATAAATTACTTAAATTTGAAAAAATTCTCTACGTATACAACCATAAGACGAGACATAAAACAACTAACCGAACACCAGCGGACATTTTTATCTATGCAGGATCCCCCGACTATAATACCCAAACAAGAAAAATACATCAAATAAACAATTTAAATGAAGATAGACACGACTTCGAAATCGACACTAGATTTAAACAAGCACCATTAGAAAAGTCAAAAACGACAAATCCATTCAAAAAGACAGGAGAAATAAATCAGTTAGACGAGAAACATTTTGAAGAAAGAAATAGAGGACAAAAAGTTACACACTACAAATCAAAATTCAAGAAGAAAAAGAAAGTTAATAAAAGCAAATACGACAATTAATTAATTACAGGTCAACAACTCAAGATGACTTTTTTATGCATCATGCTATTCTTAACATTAAAATCAACATGCAGTCAATCCATTGACATAAATCCAGTAAAAGCACCAAACGGTTACTTAATATTTAAAACAGGAACCATGGACTTACCGACAAACTTTGAATATCATTATTTAAAAGTGAATTTAACTCTAATAGACATTACATATAATAATTTAATGCAACAAGCACAAGAATTTAAAGACCTAATCCATATTCAATACTTAACAGAAAAACTAAGTAGGGAAATTAATGGAATACACATTGTAAAACGTAATAAACGAGGACTAATTAACGGAATTGGTTCAATATACAAATATCTTTTTGGTACTCTTGATCAAGACGATAAAGATGAATTAGAAGAAAAAATAAATAATCTTGAAAGCAATAGCGTACAAGCAAACGAACTAAATTACGTAATAGACACTGTTAATAAAGGTTTAGAAGTAATAAACAGCCTCAGGGAAGAAAAAGAAAAATCAGTAAGATTAGAAGTTCTAATCTTTAATTTTGAGCATTTCACAGAATACATTGAAGACATAGAAATGGGCATGCAGCTCACTAGACTAGGAATTTTCAACCCAAAACTTTTAAAACATAATCACTTAAGTCATGTTAATTCGGAAAAACTATTGAATACAAAAACTTCCACCTGGCTTAAACCAAGTTCAAACGAGATATTTATCATTTCAAACATTCCTCAAGAAGTAATAAAAACCCCTATCTTTGAGATACTTCCTTATCCAGACGAGAATAAAAATATTTTGACAGAAAATTCATACGAAAAATACTATTTTAATAACAACACTTTGTTCAATAAAAACACAAAACAAATAGAAACTAACGAATGTATAATAGGCATTTTAAATCAAATCCCAACCACTTGTAAATACACTAAGACATATAAGAATTTTCAAACTAATTACATTGAACCAAACATAATTGTAACATGGAATCTACCAAAAACTAAACTTAATCAAAATTGCGTAAACAACGAATTAATAATAGAAGGCAATAACATAATAAAAATTTACGATTGTGCCTTACAACTAAACGAAATATCAATAATAAATTCATTGTTTGACTATAGCCAAAGCATTTATGTAACAAACAATATCACCAGGCTAGAACCTATTTCCTTTATCCAAACAAAAGAGATAATTAACGAACATAACAAATATTATACTGCATTTCAAACTATTAAAATAACCACTTTTATACTTACTATAATAAGTTTGATTACATACTTAATCTATAAGTTTAAGGCAATGCCACAAAAATTAATAATTAAGCATTTTCGATCAAATAACAATCGTGGTCCCACAGACATAATCGAAACCCCAATTGTTGAAAAAATTGAGTCCCAAATTATAAACAAAATTGATACTCCAATATTTACAGCTGAGAAAAACCCCTCGCTATATCCCAATGTATCCGCCTGAGGACAGCCTATTTTCTTTAGGATGGGGAAGTCATATATCCGACTCCAATACCCAATAACATATAAATATTTCGGCCCCTAAAATTCATAACGTTAAAGTAAACATCCGTTTTTATAAACAATTGTCCCCCTCAAAACCAAAGCGTATGAACGCTAATCCATAAAAAATTAACATAAACAATTGAACACTTGAAGTAATAATTGTCCCCCTCAAAACCAAAGCGTATGAACGCTAATCCATAAAAACTAACATAAACAATTGAACACTTGAAATAATAATTGTCCCCCTAACAACCAAAGGCGTGAGAACGCTAACTCAGCAATTAAAACCAATCAAATCGTCGAAATATCAACCACGCCACCAAAGGGCTCCCAAATTTAGCTATAAATATAACCATAAGACATTTTTGTAATCAGTTCTAAGTTTTCTTTCAAATAATAAAGTTGCTTTTAACTCACGAAAAATATCTTTTTTTTCCTTATCGAGAAAATCGAATATTTAATTATATGTACATGTGTGTGTTAACTCACGATTTATCCAACGGTGCGATCTCTGGGCCCATCGATGCTGCAGGGATTTGCTGTATAATTTAGTTATTAGAAAAATGAAATGCAACAAAGCCAATCTCAACGCATTACATACCTATTAGGTTTCCTATTAAGGAAAACGTATTTTACTTAACCAAATAGGGACTTAATCTTAATAATATTTAAAGTTTCGTTACGTTACTTAAACTAATAATTCATTTAAATTTTCTTTTAGATCAGCAAAATTTACGTTAATAAAAGAGGAAAAAAAAAGTATGAAAAGGTGTTGCCGTAGTGCAACAACAAGAAGTATTATCCAAACCAAAGGGCTGCTACGCCATACTTTGCGTACAGATGAAACAAGAAAAGGTAGCAGAACTACTACTAAGTATGCATATGCACCAAAAAGAAATCGAAAAGTAGTAGATCTCGCTCAAATTGGGTGTATAATGTTGGTATTAGCCGGGGAATTGCGTCATTTCATCACCAGACTATTTTAGCCTGGCCCATGGCGATGATTATTGATGAAATGGAAGGGTTGATAAAATACATTCGAGGCTCGATGGCGTCTTGGTTATTGAAAGATGTCTCTTTTTGTTCCAACGAAGAAAATATCAGCGATTGGGCTGGGATACAATCAACCAAATTGACCCAAAGAAAATGGAAAATCCAAGGCTGCTTGAAAGCCAAAAGTTGCTTGAAATATAAATTTCAACTGAAATATAACGGGGTTTAAATTCTAATATTTTCACTAGATTTAATTTTATATCACCTTATTCTTCGAATATTCACTAATATTTTTATTCACTTTAGCCAAATATCTATATATTACTGCCTTGTGCAGTCACTGTACTTTTTAATGATTATGTAATATGCATTTCTAAGCAAACGCAGTGCATGCGAACGAATTCTAACGGATCTTTTCCATGCTCTCTTCTTTGCTTACGCTTTGCGTTCGCTGTGCGAAATGAGAGTAAGAACCGTACCAAGTGAAGACATGTGCGTAGTACGCAAGGGGGGTTATTCATTTATTCTTGCAAACAAACAAAAGAAAACATTCTTTCCAAAATGCAATTAAAATTATTATTATTAAAGAGGGCTACTACATCCGGTTATTGAGTATAATGGCCGGCTCTTTATAGCAGCTGCCAACAAAGATACAATGGAATGGGTGGCGCGCAATGTATGTTCTATGAGGCCTTACGTCTTATAGTTTGTAAGATTAACGTTCTCATAGAACATACGTTACTCGCCACCCATTCCCTGGTGTCTTCGTTGGCCGCTGCGATGTAGAGCCGGCCATTGTAGTCACCGGAGTGACCTCAATAAAGTCTAAGCTGCGAACGTTTCCAAAATCCAACAATATCCCAAAGAACTGTTCTAACAGATCGCAAAACCACCACAACAAACTGCCTGTTCTCTGGAAGTATGTTTATGTAAGGGGGCTGCTGACCATTTATATCATTCGGTTCTATTTCCATGGCCAGTGTTACGTGGCCAAAGGTCGAACCTTGTTTGCGTCGAATTTTCAAGCTCCTGGAACTGCAGAACTGTGATATAACGACGGAGAAGTGGGCTGTGGTGAGCCGGGAAAATGCGCCCCCTATAGTCACGGATATTTGCCCAAATGAACAGGTTTAGATCTGGATGGATGCGAATAGTGTGGATATCATCAAGGATAGATACAACAGCCTCAAACTATCTTTTTGGATGATCGAATTTGAGTTTTGCGATTAGATGACGCTTATATATTTTTATTTTATCGAATTTATACTTTGAAATATAAAAAAGTTACGATTACGGCAGACTCATTTGTCTAGCGATTATTCTGACTGGCAACGGTCAAAAGATAGTTTATCGTAATAGAAAAATAATAAAATATAATTATCATTTATGGACGTTGCTTTACTAACGAAACGTTGGCAAGTAAATTTTGTCATCAAAGTTTATTATGCCAAAAGTATCTCTTTTGACTTGGTCACGGCTGGAACAGGAATACGTAAACAGATATTCAATATAAGTTGTCAGGGATAAGGATAATGAAATTGCAGAAGGATGCTTGCCAAAGCACAAGTTTCAAAATGTATTTAACGGAAAAACCCATGACTTTCCAAAAATCAATCATTTAATGAGTTGATAAACATTTTGCACGATCAAAATATACATATACATAACTATATTCAAAATTTAGAAGAAAACTGACTTATATGGCCGCGTCAAAGTTTGTATACCCTTGCAACTATTTTGGTAACTCTTTCCTTACCCTTAGCCGTCACAGTGGAAAAACGTTTTTTCTAAAAAGACTAATGTTGCGAAAGAACGGCCTACAATCTTAGCATAGGAAAGAACGAAGATATTGATCAAAGTCACCGTTTTCCACCGATCGTTCCTAGGGGAGCTATATGATATAGTCACCCGATCTTGATCAAATTTGGCACAGTCGTTTATAAGTGTAAAAAAAATTACCAACATTCAATTTTACCACAATAGCTCAGAAAATAACGAAGCTTTTAGGAAAAGTCACTGTTCGTGACTTTGCCGTTTATATGGCAGCTATTTGATACAGTGATCCGATGCAGCTGAATCCATGTTATACAAACTGTGCAGCAAAATTTCAACTCTGTAGCTCATACGGTCTATGAGGAGTTCGCGTCGATCCAGACCGACGGACAGACGAACGCCCATGGCTGTTTTAACTCTCGTCGTGCTGATCAAGAATATATATACTTTATATGGTCGAGGATGCTTCCTTCTATGCGTTGCATAGACCAAAATTAATATACTCTTTTTGCAAGGGTATAATAAGTTTAGAAACCACATACTATAAGAAAAAAGATTTTAAGCTAAAATCTCAATCATGTGAAGTTTATATTCATAAATTACTCATTATCCTCACAGTTGATTTCTCACAGTTTGAATTCGATTTTAATGAAATCAACCTAAGAAATTTCCACAATTACTAAGTCTAAAACATTAAGTGGAATGAATAAGAAACTTCTATAATAAACAATATTTGCATTGTCCAACTAATTGTCAGAGAAAACTAAAACGAGAAATGTCAATCAAAGTAGTTTTGAATGAATTTAAGATTTTTGAAATTTTGTATTCTCTCTCATATGGTTAACAATTTAAAATTGATTGAGTATGCTCAAGTTAAATCTGTATATGAAATGCTATTGATAATTATAATTTCATAAATACTATAAATAATTTTCAACAACCAGCACGTAGCTCAAAGCACAGAGGGAATCCCAGTATGAATATTATCTACGTGTGTTGGCATTTTCTCTTTGATTTAATTACAATTTTGCAATTTATTAAGTTATATATAGTGTGTATATGTTGTTATGTGGATGGCATGGATGGCTTTGTCGTCAGGATACAAAAGGAATGCTCGGTTTGCCATATCTTTTTAAGCCAGATGCCAAACACGCACAGTTTGTGCTTGTCTTTAATTAAAGTTTAATAGATGAAACCAGTGAGACAAGGCAAAAAACCAGGGCGTGGCATTGAAGAAGGTATAAACGACGTGTATGTGTGTGTGTGTGTGTGAGTATATGTATGCCAGTTTTGCTGGCATTTTGCTTTTGGGTGTCGCTTTGAATGTTTTGAAAGCTAGCGAAGCGAGCGTGCCGAGCCGACCAAACGAACTTGGCCAACATCTCAAATAGTTGCATGGCATTTTTCGACAATTAAAATTAAAATTTAAATGAAATGAGTGTTGTATGTCAGAACGTATGTTTTTTTTTTTTTTAATTCATTTATTTATATATAATATATTATATATTATATATATAAATATTAATAGGAAAAAAGTTATATACAAAAAGCAAAAGTATAGACAAGAGAAATAAAGGGAAGGAAAAGAATTTTACTACAGGGATCCAGCGGGACTGCCTTGTGGTATTGCTTCACAGGTCTATAGTGGGCTGTCTGTGCCCCTCAAGTATTGCGCTCTCTCTCCACTTCTCGTAGCTTCATTATCGTTGCTGCAGCATATGTGCATACCGCCGACCACGCCGATTGCGATGTGATCATCATGTTTACCAGGTTGGAAGGTGTGAGCCTTCTACAAGGACTGCCGTTAGCCTTTGCCTCTCGTTGGTAAACCTCATGCAGTAAAAAATCACATGTTCAGGGCTTTCTTGTATACCTTGTCTACACAGGGTGCATTCCGCACTGGACTCGTGTCCAAATCGGAACAGGTATGACCTGAAACATCCATGGCCGCTAAGGAGCTGGGTCAGTTCGAAGGTGACTTCGCCATGTCGCCTGTTTAGCCATGTATGTAAGTCCGGGATTAGCTTGAATGTCCATCTGCCCTTCTGCGATGCTGCCCAGTGTGATTGCCATTCTGCTAGGCTTGATCGCCTGGCTTCTGCAGTTGCCTCCCTTCTGGCTGGTGGTGACCATTCCGCACTCTGCCGACTTCTAAAAATGTTTTGCGCTTGTTTACCTAGTAGGTCTATTGGGATCATACTTGATATTACAAGCGCCGCGTCATCCGAAATTGTGCGGAAGCCACGGCATACGCGAAGAGCCCCAAGACGGTATGTTGCATCTAGCCCTCGTCTGTATGACTTCGTCTCCATCGCATCCGCCCATACTGGCGCGCCGTAGAGCATGGTCGACCTGACGACGTTCATCAATAATAATCGTTGAGATTGTCCCAGGCCTCTTGTGTTGAGCATGATTCGGCTCAGGGATCTTCCCAGTTCAGCCACTCTTGCACTCGCGTGCCCAAAGTGTTCTCGGAAACAGAGGCGTGTATCCAAGAAAACACCGTTTTCCTGCTGCTAATAAGAACTGCTTCCGTTTTTTGATCTGCGAGTTCTAGTCCTGCGTTCCCAAGCCACTGTTTTGCTATGGCAATCGATGTGACCATTTGGAGTACACCTGGGTAAACTTTTCAGGCTGGAGTCGCACTGCTAGTTTGAGCGCTTTGTTGGGAATCGCGTCCAGACCGGGCGCTTTTTGGTCATGCATTTGTGCCACAGCCGCTAGCAGCTCATCTATGCTGACACTTATGTGATCAGTGTGATCCATTTGCAGCATTTCCCTGGGAGCCATATATGAGGTATCGGGAAAAGAGCGTTTGCACTATATTCACCATGTGCCCCTCGCTTGGTGCAGCCGGTCTGACTGCTTTCAGATTTTTCATCCCCGAGATGTGAAGAGGTGATGCTGCCCCGCGCTCTTTGGTAGGCGCGCCTTGCGCGCAGGTATTTTTTCCGGGCCTCGGCAATATTGCTGGTCCACCAGTATACATGGGGATGGTGCCTGCTATGAGCCCTGCGGATGGGCATGCTGCAATCACAAGCTGCAACTACAGATTCCATAATCATTTCTGCCTGTTTGTTGGCATCTCCAGTTAGTTCTGGGATTACTAGTGATGATTCGAATACTTCAGGGTTTACTCCGTACATTTTGCTTTTTTCTTGTACCGCTGCTTGTTGGGCTCGACTGCCAATATTACAAATAATGGCCATGTGGTCGCTGGCAGTGTAGTGGCTGCTTAGCTCCCACTGTATGGCGCTTGCAATCTGGCTGCTGGCAAAAGTCACATCAATCACTGACCCGTAGTCCGCTCTGGTAAAAGTGTAGCTTGTACCTGTATTTAGAATCGCCAGATCTAGTATGGCAAAAGCTTCAAGCAGGCTGCGTCCTCGTGCATTTGTTGAGCTGCTTCCCCATTCGTGGGACCATGCATTAAAGTCTCCAGCAATAACGACTTTTCTTTTACCCCTTGCGTGCGCAGCGAGGTTGTCGAGTCTACTTTCAAACTCTTCCAACCGGAGGCTGGGTGGTAGGTAGCAGCTGTATAGCCAAATATCACCTAGTTTTGCGCACACATAACCGTCAGAGGAGTATACAGCCTCTGCGGCCGGCGCTTTGTTACTGCAGGCCCATATGGCAGCCTTAGACGTTCTATCCCAAAAACATCCAGTTTGAGTCTTGTAAGGCTCGCTTAGTACTGCCACATCCACTTTTAGCTCGCGCCGCCCCGCATTGATTTAGATTCAGTTGTAGTATCTTCATCATTTCTTGCTGGCGTCATGCTCACCTGTGGTTGCTAGTGGGCAACGACGACTACCAGTGTAGTGGCTCGCATCCGTGCGTTTTGCGTCTACGCAAATTTTCTGCTTTGTGCCCGAAGCATAGACACTTGTAGCATCTCTTTTGGGCATGCCTCTCGCGAATTGGACACACGTTCCAGCCTACTTCTATAAAGCCTTCTTTTAGTAGTTTGGCTGCTATAGTACGCGGCATGCTTAAAATGGTCATCTGTTTGCCTCTAAAGAAGTCCTTTTTGCGCAAGTGCGCAAGCCCCTTATATTGACTTGCTCGACGTCATCGCCAATTTTCAGTTGCATTGACTTTTTGATCTCCTCTTCTGTCGCCAAGTTGTCGAGGTTGCGCATTTCAAGCCACGCCTCTGCTCCAGCTGCTCGAACTGACGTTGTTGGCCTAGGACCTGGCTAAAATCCTCGGTCAGTTTTTTGCTGTTGGCCTTTCCACCACCCTTGAGTTCAAGAAGTAAATCGCCTGTAGCCGTTTTTCTAGTCCTCTTGACGTTATTTTTAACGTCGTCTAGCTTGCCGTCTGGCCTTCTGGTGACTAGGCTCAGGATTTCGGCATATGTGCAGCCCTTATTTGCTTTGATTAGGATAACCTCAGGTCTAGCTTTCCTCAGAGATGGCTTGTTCACTCTCTTTCGTGATACAGTTTGCCATTCCGCAGCTCCATGGGCTGTCTCCGGCTCTGGCGTGCTGGCTATCTGCAGAGTACCTGGCTCCGGATCGCGGAGGAGGAGTAGTGCGCTGGACAATCGCGTCCTCTCTCTGACGTTCGGGGGTGTTTCCTGCCAAATCTATCTTTTTCGCATTATTTCTGGGCTGTCTAGCAGTTAGAGGCGAAGTTTGGGTGGCGATTTCGCTCCTTGCCGCCTTTACCACCGATTTGCTGCCCATCATTATGTGGCACATCGCTTCGTGTAGCTCCTTCATTCGTACTATTGCGTTTTTGGTGCCGAGATTTATGTGGGGTACTGGTTTTTTGCCATCATCTCCTTTATTGAACATCGTGTCCATTTCCCAGATGAGCGATCCCAGCTCATCTAGCTCTGCCACATTAGATACAACTTCTGGAGAAACGGAAGTCTCCGGGCTGCTGGGAACTATTGCCGGTGTTCCAGCCGTTCCAGATCGATTAGCGTGAATCGCCAACTTCTCAGTCTCCACTTGAATGGCCCTGCCAGGCGGTGACCGCATAATTTTTGGCCGCTTAGCAAAAGCCGCATCCAAACTTTGCGCATCTTGCACCAATGCGTCATCGCAGCGGGCTTGGTGGTCCATTGACAGGACATAACGCTCCATCTCTCAAACAACAATTTTGGCGCCAGCGCCTTGGTTGTATTTGAATTTTTAAAAATTCGCGGGATAAAAGAGTGGCTCTTTTTTCCCGGTTCAAGCGAGGCTGCAGGGTGGGGCCACCTGCCAGGGAGGCTCAGGCTGAGCTTTTGGCGCTGATCAATACTGCGATCACAGCTGTTGGAATTTGTTGCTGCAACGCGGTGGAAAGAAAGTGGAGAAATTTGGCAAATGTTTCCACCCACACAAGTAAAAGTTGCGAGAGGCGGGAAAAAAGGGTGGCTAGCTACCCCCTCGCCGCTCCCCCTTATTCCTAGGGTTGGTTCGGCCGGTTGGCCCACCCAAAAAGTGCAATTGGGACTTCTAGCTGGAGCACTGGGATTCCGTGTAATGGTAAGCCTCCCCAGTCCAATTGGAGCAATGTCTTTATACTGTTTTATTTAAGAGTCGCGGAAACAACCGGAAAAAGGAACAATTTTACGGAGGAGACTCAATGTTCGAACGCACTTGTAAGTCTCTCTTGTGTGTGTGTCAGAACGTATGTGTGTTTGTGTGTGCGTGTGTATATGTGAGTAGTACATAGAAAAACCACAACAGAGAAAAACCAAGGGAGCAAGAGCTACAAAAGCAGCGGCTAGCAAAACAAACCGCAGCAACCAAAACAAAACAGAAGCGTTACATAAAGAAAAAGTCGACTTCGTTTTTGTTGCTATTGTTGTTGTTGTCCTCGTCTCCAACGTTCCCAATGTTCTCCTCAACGTAGTCGTTAACGTAGTCGTCGCCGTCTGAGTAAAGAATGTGCACAAATATGTAAATGAAATTGACTCGGTACACACACACTCGCACTCACACACCCGCATATGGTTGCAGCAGCAACAACAACAACTACAGCAAGAAACACTCGAGCAACTTTCTGCTAGGCAAGCAAGGTGCAAATGTGTTCCCGGATATGGTAGTATGTGCAGCTTGTTTTGCATGTAGTTCGTTGACTTTTGAAGTTGCTCAACGTGCCAGAAGCAGCGGCAGCAATTGCACTTTCTATCACATACTCTTGCACCATTTGGCTTTCACTTTTTCTGTAAAAGGACTCCTTCTAGTCTCTCACAGTGGCTGCTCATAGCTCACGTAGGTGTATTTAAAATGCTTTTGCATATTTCATAAACATTTTAAAAATTCATGAGCAGCTAATTGAAAACGTTTGTCGTGCCCGACACACACACACACACACACACAAACGCACGCACACACGGACTCTTGGTCGGTCAAAGCAACCCCTTTCTTCTTCTTCTCCCAATGTATGCGACCTGCACTCAAAGTTCACCTATGGCACGTCGAGTCCTTGGCTTGGGCCTAGCTGAACTGTTTTGTATGCGAAAATACTGGCACACCTTCAATCACTTCCGCCGAACGATGAAGTAGCTCTTTGGCAAGCTATTATTTTGCAGAAGCCTGGAGTTGGAAATAAGACATACAGCAGAAGTCAGTGTGTGTATGTGTGTGAGTGTGTGTGTGTAATTGGACCCACACGTTCCAATATAAAGCAAAAGCCGCTATTGGTCGCTTAAGTTGTAGCCCTGTTTTACCGGATGTCCTGTTAGAAGCGTAAATAGGCATAAAACAAAGCAAAGCGGAAATACTGCCAGGAGATGTCTAATGGCTACGCAGCAATCCAACATTTTTGTGTTCTCCGTACAGCCAACTAAAACCTGCTGCAATCCTTTTCCAAGTGTTTTGTTTCGTTTCAAGTAAATGCATATCGCCTTGGTAACAGTGGATGGCCAAAACTTGACGACGACGGCGTCGACTAACGTCAGCTCATTATGCCAGGTTGGCTCTTTTGTTCTGCCACTCAATGGCAGAAGGGAGTGAGACTAAGTTGGTTGGCCTTTTCAACAACCCGACACTCGGCTTCGCTTCTGACCATTTGTTAAAGTCTGAACCACAAAAGCTTGCTTAGCCAGTCTTTGGAAAAAACACATAAGCTGAGGACAGGACTAAAGAGGTGAAAGGTGAAAGAAGAGACAAAGCAGATAAAACAATGGTCAAGTGCCAAATACACGTGCGTCTTGCACGTACACTGTCGATTCTCTTCAGCTCCCTCTTGTCCTCTCTCCCTTTTTCACTCCCTTTCTCCCTCTCTCACTCTTTCTGTGTGTCTTGTACTATGTTTGTATGATAAACTGCTTTTAGTCAACTTTAGTTACTTTGGGCAAGCAGCGCTCAAATGTTTGCTGCTAAGTTCTTTTTGTGTATTTCGTTTTTTAGCTTTTTGCCTGATGCCTGAGCCTTGCCCGGGGTTTTGGTCCTCGTCTTGGTTCTGGCTCCACTATTTACTGCTTTAGTTTTGTGCTTTTCGCTGTGTTTTGTTTGCTCCGTGTTTTGTCATGCATCTTATGTCCAGCTCGAAATGTGTAAACAACTTTGGGCGCTCAGCCAAGTGGAAGGTGTACATTGCACACACAGAACGAGAGAGAGAGATCGAGACCGAGCTCACGGTAGTGGCATCACGTTCCATGTACCTACTAGTGTCGTAGTTCTTACTGGTCGGACTTACGGACTATAGTGATGCAGATGCTGTTGCCCTACTGACCATAGCACGCGGCTAATCCGAGATGTTTGTTTACCTTTGCGCCGAGTCACAGCCAACAGGAGAAGGCGAAGCAGGCACCTCATTTATCTTGCGAATGCAATAACACCGACTTAGCCAAAGCTTATGGAAGAACCGTGAAGCAAATCCATTAAATGCGTTTTATACAGCTCAGCAAGCGACGTCCTTTGGCAAATCTGGCTTGGCATGGCATGGATCTATTATAAGACTAAATACTAAATCTAAACATCTTGGACAGAAAAGGCGTACTAAATGCATTAATTCCTTATTCATGAGTAAACTTTTTTAATATTCTCCCTGAAATTTAAAAAAAAAAAGAGCACATACACTTCGGTTTAATTCTCAAGTATGACAATCGTTGGTAATTTGTTGCTCTGTTTGCCTCACTTGCTATTTCCACGGCCAATTACTAACTATTCGCCCCTCGCTTTCTCCCCCGTCTCTGTTTAACAATCGATGCACAATAGAGACACAGCATGAGTAAGTGTTGCAATTTTTGAATTTTTAATCTGACCAACCGCTTTAATTCGCATTTAAATTAATTAAAATCACTTACTCCAAACCAAAACGAGGCACACAACAACCCAACAACAACAACCATGAGCAGATAAAAAAAAACCAAATTAACTTTGCAATGGGAGGTAGCAACGGAACAGGTGGCAATCGACGGATATAAAAAGGCGCGACCGCAAAGTGTTGCACGGACAACGACAATGTGAATGTGGGAGTCGCAGGTGGTGGCATTGGGGCGAATGGGTGTGGCTTTTGGGTACTCTGCCATTTTGTGTCGCATTTTATTTTAATAAAGGTTTTTAATTGAATTTTCAATTGTTGCTCGAGCATCGAAGCCAAGTGCAATGGCAACATTGTTTCTTTTGCTGTTGTTGCTGTTGCTGTTGCCGTTATTTGAATGTTGTAATTGTTGTAATTATCGTTATCATCATTACAATTTCATTTAGTAGCATCGGGCAACAATTGTTACACACCACTTCAAATAACATGCAGACAAAGTGCAAGTATGTGGTGAAAAACCATTTGACAGGCACCCAAACCAGGGCGAGATATAGTTGTAGGCACATCCAATCCTCCAACCCGTCGATCTGCCCACATTTGGTAATAATCTATAAATATATTTTTAAGTATATGAATATATGTCCGCTGGGATGTCATAAATGGCGTTCGCCACTTCCGTTTCCGTTGAATCTGCTTAGCATGGCAGCGCCATGAAATTATTGCCATAAAAGATGAGTTGCCCGTTTTTTATTATTCTTTTTTGCATTGTGCACATTTTTATTTTATTTACTTTACAATGTCAAATCAATAAACGTGCCAACAATTAAAATATTCAACCAGCTTCCGTTAAGCGAATGAACAAATTGTATTCGATCTTTTTTTTGTTGAAGCTCTTGTTTCAATGGGTAGCAAGAGTTACTTGGGCAGTTTATGAAAATGATTTACCCAAATGTCTCTATGGAAATCCGTTTTATCATTTAACGGGTCATAGTTTTCGTTTTGAACAAGACCAACTGCACATGTCGCGAGGGCATCTCGTGGTCGAATAATTATTTAGCATTTAAGTCTTCTTTTATCTTACATAATTGCGGAATTTCAATAATTTATTTATTATGTGTAAATAAAATCCACAGGCAGGTTATTAATTTTTAATTTTCTCCTCAGTTGTGGCAATGTTGAATGCCCTTTTTTTGTGTCTGCCATGAGAAGCATTTTAAGTCATGCCAAATGCACATGCATTAACCATGCCACGCCCACATTCAACCCTCGAACCCTAACCCCACACCGATTTCACTGGTAGTCGTCGTAGGTTTTCCGCTCTTTGTTATCGTATGAACATTCTGTTGTTTTTGTTTTTGGTTGTGCATTTTAATATATGTATGTACAATTTTCGCCGAGCATTGTTTATGCAACAAATTTTGTTTTACAACATTTTCAATTAGTTTTCGATGCAGTTTATTGGCTATTGTTTCTACGCAAGTTAAGTGTGTACCTTCATGCTCTCAACCATGGGGTGTGTGTGTGTGTTTTTTTTTTTTTTAATTCGTTTATTTAAAAAGTGAAGATGTAGTGTAGTGAGTAGTACAAGTTTTAACAATAAACAGGACAGGTGATAACATAGGTTATATAAGTAGAAATAAGAGTACAGAGATTAGGAGAGAGAAAAAATGCTGCCATACGAATCCTGCGGAACTGCCTTGCGGTATTGCGTCGCAGGGATAATGGCGGGCATCAGTTATGCCCCTCCAGCGTGACGTTCTCGCTCAAGGAGCCTCAGCTTGCTCATAGTCACGAATGCATAGTTGCACACTGCTGACCATGACCGTTTTGTTCTCATCATGTTTTTTGTCAAATTGGCGACTGTGGGTGTCTCTCCCATTTCCACCGCCAGATTCCGTCGCTCTTCCTGGAACCTTGGGCACTCGAATATGATGTGTTCCGGTGATTCCGCCACATCTTCTTGGCACCATGTGCATTCATTACTGGTTTCGTGTCCAAAACGGTGCAGATATGTCCTATAACACCCATGACCACTAAGGAACTGCGTAAGCTCATAGGTGACTTCGCCATGACTCCTATTTATCCAAGCATTTATATCGGGTATCAGCTTGTGGGTCCACCGACCTTTTGTTGAGCCTGCCCATCGATGCTGCCATTCTGCCACGCTGGCTTCTTTCGCCATTTTGATGATTGTTCGCCTGGTCGTGGGGGTCCATACTTCTCCCTGCCGTTGCTGGAAGATCATTTGAGCCTCTTTTGCCAGTATGTCAAGCGGTGTCATCCCTGGAATGACTAGCGCCGCGTCATCGGAAATGGTCCGGAAGCCACAGCAAACACGCAGAGCGCCAAGACGGTATGTAGACTCAAGTACTCTTCTGTACGTTTTCCGCTGCATTGCTTCTGCCCATACCGGTGCACCATAGAGTATGGTCGACATTCTCTGTGCTTGCCGTGGGCCCCTTGCATTCATCATTATGCGACTCAATGCTCTACATGTTTCTGCTGCCTTTGTATTGACATGTTGCAGGTGCTCCTTAAAAGAAAGTCTTGTGTCCAGTAAGACACCAAGGTATCTTATCGATCTGCTAGATTGTATGGTACACGTTTCCAGTTCGATTTTGGCAACTTCCACCGTCTTTCGGCTGCTTACAAGGACAGCCTCTGTTTTGTGGTCCGCTAGTGTCAGCCCTGCATCAGAAAGCCACTGTTTTGCTGCTCCCATGGACACCACCGTTTTCTCCTCCGCCTCACGTAAATGTTTTGCGACGACCACTAGCGCTACATCGTCAGCAAATCCTACTATGTGGCATTCTGGGGGCAAATTTATGCGCAGTATGCCATCATACATGGCGTTCCACAGGAGCGGGCCAAGTACTGAGCCCTGCGGTACGCCTCCCCTGATTTCATAGGATCGTACTCCATTTCGGGTGTCGTAATTTAATACGCGATTCCGGAAGTAATCCTCTATGGTGAATATGAGGTTCTCCGGTACTTGGAATCTGCCAAGTGCATTAATTATTTTTGTCCAGTTGGCCGTATTAAAAGCGTTTTTAACGTCGAGTGTGGTTATAAGGCAGTATTTTTTCCCGCCACCTTTCCACCGTTGCCCTTCAATCGCCTTCTCCGCTATGTCGACTACTGTCGATAGTGCATCCAGCGTGGATTTGGCCTTTCTGAATCCAAATTGCATGGGCGAAAGGTCTCCAGCCTGTGAGATAGCGGCTTCCAGCCTTGTGCTGATGATTTTCTCTAGCGTTTTCGCCGCAGCGTCAAGCATGCAGAGTGGTCGGTAGCTAGAAGGATCTTCAAGCGGCTTGTTCGGCTTCGGAATAAGCACCAGGTTCTGCTTTTTCCAAATTTCGGGAAACGTGCACTCTTTGAGACATTTGAAAAATACATCCGCAAATTTTTCCGGCTGCAAGCGGGCAGCTAGCTTAATTGCTTTGTTAGGAATTGCATCGGGGCCAGGGGCTTTGTTGTCTTGCAGGTGCCCTGCTGCCAATAGCACCTCCTCTGTAGTTACCGGGCTGTATTCGCTTAACGTGGGACTGTCGTTCCTTGGCAATACCGTTGACGTACTTGGGCACAGCGTTTTAACGATATGCTCCATATGTTGTTCTAAGGGTGCTGCTGGCTTTATCGCCTTAAGCTTTTTCATGGCTAGCTTGTATGCCATACCCCAGATGTCAGTTTCAGCCTCGTTGCACAGATCCAAAAAGCACTTACGCTTGCTATCCTTGATTAGCCTGTTGAGTAATCTGCGGCGATCAGCATATTCTTGTTGCAGGCTGGTGAAGTTTCCTTGTCCTCGGGCTCTCTGGTAACATCGCCTCGCCCTCAGGCATCTATTCCTGGCCTCAGCAATTCCAGCATTCCACCAGTAAACAGACCTTTTGTGCCTGCTATGGCTCCTGCGTCCTGGCTGTATAATGGCTGCAAAGCTCCCACTTAGCTGTGTTAAAAATTTGCCTGCTGGTGAAGGTCACGTCGATGACAGAGCCGTAGCCCGCTCTGTTAAATGTGAACACGCTGCCTGTATTCAACACTACCAGATCTGAGGTGGCGAATGCTTCGAGTACAGTGCGGCCTTTCGCGTTTGTTGAGCTGCTGCCCCATTCCTCAGACCAAGCATTAAAATCGCCGGCAACAACTACTTTGGTCTTTCCTCAAATTCACGTATGTTTAGGCTTGGTGCCAAATAACAACTGTAGAGCCATACATCATCTATTTTTGCCCGCACAAAACAGTTGTTTCGTTGCACAGACTGGATGAGCAGTGGGTTTTTGCCACAGGTCCAAATAGCCACTTTGCCAGTTATATCCGCTGCCCACAGGCTGCTAGCCCCTACTCTGTATGGCTCACTAAGAATAGCGACATCTACATCCAATTCCCTCACCGTTTGCGCGAGTAAGCTTTGCGCAGCTGCACAATGATTAAGATTCAACTGCATGAACTTAACCATTATAGACAGGTTGGTTGCTCTCCTGTTTTGCCCAGGGGGCACTCTTTGCTACCAGCTGGGGTCGCGATCTATCGCTGCGCAGTTAAAACAATTTAGGGCTTCGTTGCATGTCGCTGACTTATGGCCTGTCTGTCCACACTTAAAACACCAGTTTGTCCGATCTATGCTGCTGTTGCATTTAGCGGCAACGTGTCCAAAGTTTAGGCACTTATAACACCTTTGTGTGGCTGTTCTCTGTTTAACTTGGCATTTAAACAGGCCAACGACAAAGTCCTTTATCTTCAGGAGAATTGCCGCACTATTCTGTGGCAAGCAAACAATGGCCATCTGGGTTTCGTTGAATGTGGGTCTCAACGCCTTCACCATTATTCGGCTTGAGCCGGTGCCAGTTGCACTGGTTATAGCAGCAATAATATCTGCTTTTGTTACCAGGCAGTCCAGTTTGCGTAACTCGAGATGTGTCACATCAGTGACTGTGCGAATTTTGGCGCTTGTTCCCAGTACACTGCTCAGTTCTTCTTGTAGCTTGTTGCCTCCATCCTTAGCTTTTAACTCCAACAACAGGTCGCAATTCTGAGTCTTTCTGGCCCTTGCAACGCTATCTTTAACGCAGCTTAGCCGCCCATCTTCACGCCTGGTGACCATCCTGAGCATATCCGCATAAGAAGTCCCCTTATCCGCCTTAATTATTATGGCATCAGGCCTGCCTCTGCGCATAGTTGGCTTTCGCTTTGCGCCTACCATTTGCCATTCTGCGCCAGAGTCATCTTTTTCTGCAGATTCTTGCACTGGTGCTATCGCATTCTCTGTGATGTGATTCCTCGCTGTGTTTGGCCGAGTCGCGCCTCCTCTTAGTTTGGATGCATACGTCTGCCCGCTGCTACGTTGCTTTTTTGGCGGAGTATTTCTCTGCGCCACTGCATCTTCTCTTTGCCGCTTTGGGCTGTCAGCATGGCCAACTGTGGCTCCAACGTACTGAGCATTGGCGGTGACCGGCAAAGTTTGCGTGGCCATCTCAACCTTACATGCTGCTTGGCTTTTGTCACCGAGTAGTTTGTGGCAGATGACAATTTGCAGCTCTATCATCCGCCGTATATCCTGCATTGTGTTCTGATTTACATGCCGGACCTGCGGCTTACCATCATCCTTCTTCTTGAAGGTATTCTCCAACTGGCAGAGAAGGCTGCCAAAATCATCTAACTCCGGTATGCCCGATATCACAGTGAGACATTTCGCCAGAGCCGCGCTGTTTTGGCTGTCAGGCACCCGCAACGGGCGCCCAGCTGGCGATGACACTGGTGACCGCCACATCCTGTTGGACTTTCCGAAAATTGCCTCCTCGCCTACTGGGTCACTAGATGCACAGTCCCAGCGTGCTTGATCCATAGACGCTGCAATTTTGTCCATTTATTTTAGCGTTGATAGTGGCCCGGCTTGGACTTAAAATCTAACGGCCAAGCAGAAAAGACACTTGAGCGCCACCTGGCGGATGCAGCCCTGGGCACCGCCCAAAGCCTTTCTGGGTTATGCAACACTGGTCGCACAGCTGATCAGTGGCGCTTTATGGGGCAACTCTATTATTTTTATTCGCTGCAACAAGTGGTAATGTGTCCAGGACAGAGAGGGCACTGGATAATGGAGAGGATTTTTATGCACCAATACAATGAAGGAGTCAGTGGTGGGCAGACAGAGGGCGCCAAATCCCCCCCGGGGGCACCACCAAGATGAAAACTGGTTGAAACAGTCACAAGGCCTATACGCTAGTGGCCCTGGCTATGGCAAGTCGCCGCCACAAGAAAACTGCTTTGGGTGAGTAGTGTGGCACAGAGTCTCTCCCCTGGTTAATATAAACTTGGATTTCTAGGCACTGTCGCGATCAAACTACGGAGCACTTTGAAAACACAACCTGCACCTTTCTAAGTCAGTGTGTGTCCCGGGGTGTGTGTGTGTGTGTGTGTGTGTGTGTGTGTGTGTGTGGATGATGATGCAATGATTGCAATTGTGATTGTTCAATAAGTAAGCAATATTAAATAAATATACATATACTCCATACGTTATTGTACGTTTTAAGTGCATTATCAAGTGGATGGCCATATTGCAGATTCTTTTTAACATGTTCTGATTTACCATAAATTTGCGGCCATTTAAGCCACTTCTAAGAAACCAACTAAAGTTTATTTATATATTCATATTCACCTCTATTGTTTGGATATTTTTGTGGTCTAAGTCCCTAGCAATATTTTATTAAATACTCTTAACTGCTTTTTTTGTCAGTTAAAAAAAAAACCAGAGGGCCGGGGCTAACTTCGACCGTGTCAAATTGCAGATTTAACATGTTCTGATTTACCATAAATTTGCGGCCATTTAAGCCACTTCTAATAAACCAACTAAAGTTTATTTATATATTCATATTCACCTCTATTGTTTGGATATTTTTGTGGTGTAAGTCCCTAGCAATATTTTATTGAATACTCTTAACTGCTTTTATTTGTCAGTTTAAAAAAAAACCCGAGGGCCGGTGATAACTTCGACCGTGTCAAAGTTTGTATACCCTTGCAACTTTTATGGTAACTCTTTCCTTACCTATAGCCATTAAAATGGGAAAACGTTCAAGCTAAAAAGGTTAATGTTTGCGAAAGAACGGCGTACAATCTTAGCATAGGAAAAAACGAAGATATTGATCAAAGTCACTGTTTTCCTATGGGAGCTATATGATATAGTAACCCGATCTTTATTAAATTCGGCACAGTCATTAGCAGATATATTAAACTAACAAATGTTTAATTTGAAAGCAATCGCGTCAAAAGTAACGAAATTTTTGACAAAAGTCACTGTTTTCGAAAGATCGTTCCTATGGGAGCTATATGATATAGTCACCCGATCTTGATCAAATTTGGCACAGTTGTTTATATGTGTAATTAACTGAAAAATATTAAATTTTATGATAATAGCTCAGAAAATAAAGAAGTTATTAAGGAAAGTCACTGTTCGTGACTTTGCCATTTGTATGGGAGCTATATGATATAATGATCGGATCCGGCTGAATCCGAGATATACAACGTCTGCAGTATATACAAGCCTACATGCAAAATTTCATCTCTGTAGCTCCAAAGGTCTAGGAGGAGTTTGCGTTGATCCAGACGGACGGACAGACGGACGGACGGACATGGCGATTTGAACTCGACTCGTCGTGCTGGTCAAGAATATATACACTTTATATGGTCGGAAATGCTTCCTTCTATGTGTTGCACACTTCTGACCAAAATTAATATACCCTTTTTGCAAGGGTATAAAAAAATGAAGTAAGTAAGTCGTCTCGCCGACTTAGGTATACCATACACCAGTAAAGCAAATATTTCAACTTTATTAAACAAATGCATTTTCACATGCTTCTTACAAGCATATCTTAGTATCTCGCTCACTCAATCATACGAGCACCCTAGCGCCCCCACCAGCCAACGGCCAACTCCGGCCTTATGGAAAAACGTTTATATGCATAACTCGACTGTTTTTTGTCCGATTTTGATCAAATTTGGTATTTTGCTAGATATTAGTATTAAAATATTAGATATTAATATTTAAGTGTGCCAAATTTGATTGCATAAGGTAAAAAAATACGGGAGATAATCAAGTTTTTCAAATTACGGGGGCGGAAAAGGGCGTGGCAAAATTTTTATACATACAAAATGTGTGCAATCCTGTTGGACTTTCCGAAAATTGCCTCCTCGCCTACTGGGTCACTAGATGCACAGTCCCAGCGTGCTTGATCCATAGACGCTGCAATTTTGTCCATTTATTTTAGCGTTGATAGTGGCCCGGCTTGGACTTAAAATCTAACGGCCAAGCAGGAAAGACACTTGAGCGCCACCTGGCGGATGCAGCCCTGGGCACCGCCCAAAGCCTTTCTGGGTTATGCAACACTGGTCGCACAGCTGATCAGTGGCGCTTTATGGGGCAACTCTATTATTTTTATTCGCTGCAACAAGTGGTAATGTGTCCAGGACAGAGAGGGCACTGGATAATGGAGAGGATTTTTACGCACCAATACAATGAAGGAGTCAGTGGTGGGCAGACAGAGGGCGCCAAATCCCCCCGGGGGCACCACCAAGATGAAAACTGTGTGGCACAGAGTCTCTCCCCTGGTTAATATAAACTTGGATTTCTAGGCACTGTCGCGATCAAACTACGGAGCACTTTGAAAACACAACCTGCACCTTTGTAAGTCAGTGTGTGTCCCCGGGGTGTGTGTGTGTGTGTGTGTGTGTGTGTGTGTGTGTGTGGATGATGATGCAATGATTGCAATTGTGATTGTTCAATAAGTAAGCAATATTAAATAAATATACATATACTCCATACGTTATTGTACGTTTTAAGTGCATTATCAAGTGGATGGCCATATTGCAGATTCTTTTTAACATGTTCTGATTTACCATAAATTTGCGGCCATTTAAGCCACTTCTAAGAAACCAACTAAAGTTTATTTATATATTCATATTCACCTCTATTGTTTGGATATTTTTGTGGTCTAAGTCCCTAGCAATATTTTATTAAATACTCTTAACTGCTTTTTTTTGTCAGTTAAAAAAAAAACCAGAGGGCCGGGGCTAACTTCGACCGTGTCAAATTGCAGATTTAACATGTTCTGATTTACCATAAATTTGCGGCCATTTAAGCCACTTCTAATAAACCAACTAAAGTTTATTTATATATTCATATTCACCTCTATTGTTTGGATATTTTTGTGGTGTAAGTCCCTAGCAATATTTTATTGAATACTCTTAACTGCTTTTATTTGTCAGTTTAAAAAAAAACCCGAGGGCCGGTGATAACTTCGACCGTGTCAAAGTTTGTATACCCTTGCAACTTTTATGGTAACTCTTTCCTTACCTATAGCCATTAAAATGGGAAAACGTTCAAGCTAAAAAGGTTAATGTTTGCGAAAGAACGGCGTACAATCTTAGCATAGGAAAAAACGAAGATATTGATCAAAGTCACTGTTTTCCTATGGGAGCTATATGATATAGTAACCCGATCTTTATTAAATTCGGCACAGTCATTAGCAGATACATAAAACTAACAAATGTTTAATTTGAAAGCAATCGCGTCAAAAGTAACGAAATTTTTGACAAAAGTCACTGTTTTCGAAAGATCGTTCCTATGGGAGCTATATGATATAGTCACCCGATCTTGATCAAATTTGGCACAGTTGTTTATATGTGTAATTAACTGAAAAATATTAAATTTTATGATAATAGCTCAGAAAATAAAGAAGTTATTAAGGAAAGTCACTGTTCGTGACTTTGCCATTTGTATGGGAGCTATATGATATAATGATCGGATCCGGCTGAATCCGAGATATACAACGTCTGCAGTATATACAAGCCTACATGCAAAATTTCATCTCTGTAGCTCCAAAGGTCTAGGAGGAGTTTGCGTTGATCCAGACGGACGGACAGACGGACGGACGGACATGGCGATTTGAACTCGACTCGTCGTGCTGGTCAAGAATATATACACTTTATATGGTCGGAAATGCTTCCTTCTATGTGTTGCACACTTCTGACCAAAATTAATATACCCTTTTTGCAAGGGTATAAAAAAATGAAGTAAGTAAGTCGTCTCGCCGACTTAGGTATACCATACACCAGTAAAGCAAATATTTCAACTTTATTAAACAAATGCATTTTCACATGCTTCTTACAAGCATATCTTAGTATCTCGCTCACTCAATCATACGAGCACCCTAGCGCCCCCACCAGCCAACGGCCAACTCCGGCCTTATGGAAAAACGTTTATATGCATAACTCGACTGTTTTTTGTCCGATTTTGATCAAATTTGGTATTTTGCTAGATATTAGTATTAAAATATTAGATATTAATATTTAAGTGTGCCAAATTTGATTGCATAAGGTAAAAAAATACGGGAGATAATCAAGTTTTTCAAATTACGGGGGCGGAAAAGGGCGTGGCAAAATTTTTATACATACAAAATGTGTGCATTTACTAAGCGAATATACATACCAAATATGGTGTCTCTAGCTAGAATAGTTTTTGAGATAAACGCTTTTTTTAAATTGCGGAGGCGGAAAGGGGCGTGGCAAAAATTTGAAATAAACTTGATCACTCTACATACTACACGAGTCTACATACCAAATTTGGTGGCTCTAGCACATACAGTCTCCGAGATCTAGGTGTTCATACGGACAGACGGACAGACGGACGGACAGACGGACATGGCTAGATCGACTCGGTTGGTGATCCTGATCAAGAATATATATACTTTGAGGGGTCGGAGATGCTTCCTTCTGCCTGTTACATACATTTTGGCGACTTTAATATACCATTTCACCCTATGGGTGTATGGTATAATTAATATATATGTATACATAACTAAATTCGAAATTTAGAAGAAAACTGCCGATTATATAAAAATAAATTAAAATAACGTCAATTAGCTTAGATATACCCATTCAGAAAATAAAACAGGATTCAACCGTTGGGTTATATTCAATAATCTCTTAGCTTTTCAACTATTTTAACGAAAATTTCATATAATTCACTTATTAAAAAAAAACAGAAAGATTTGGCAATTCCATACTGCTCAGCTTATTTTCGAAAGTATCTAGTACTTTCGGCTAGACAGAAACAATTCATACATTTTTGAGATCCAAGAAGGCCAGGGATGTTTCTAAAATTCAACCTGGTCAAGGGGGTACAGTACTTAAATCATTCTACTTCGTGAACTCATACAGTCAACATCAAAAATAAAACAAAAACCTTTCTCTTACTTCTGAAAATCAAAAAAGAGAAAAACAAAAAAGAGAAAAACAAAACTGTTCAATTGATCCTGCAATCCGAAAAGGTAAGTAAACGTGACGACATTACTCACTTACATAATCGTGACCAAGTGTTCTTTTCCAGCCATTGGTTATGAAGCTCCCAATCTCAGCGACCGTATACGAGCTTAAGACTGAGCTCTAAAGTCTTCTCAATATTCAGCCGGGAACATTGGAGATTTCTGCTTCTGATGTGACTTTGGCCGATTCAGATCTCATAGCAGAAGTTGCTGCGTTGGGAGGGAATAAAAGTGTGAGGCCGATTATGTCGTTCTACGACGGCAATAATTTTGTGGGCCAGATTATGGTTGAGCATGTCTTGGTTGGTGGTCAGAGTTCATCGGACTCTAGCTTTGAGACTATCATCGGACAGTAGCCAGCTCTCTCTGAGTGAGCTCTCCTCCGGATCAAGCAATCTCAAACGGGGACACAAACGAAAAGCCCAAGGGCATGAAAAACCCATAGAGACTAAACGGTAAGTGTTAGAAATAGGAGATTCAAATTCAGTATGACCGAATATTCCGTCTTTTCAAAATAGGTTCAAAAAGGTTCTCGAATCCAGTGAGGAGAGTGTACAAATCTCCTCGTATGGAGGTATGGAGGAGGGATACGGGTTGGGAGGCTGCCAAATTAAATCCAGACCATGCTCGGTTAAATCTGAGATGGAGGTAGAACCGGATGTTATAAATGGTCAGCGGCCCCCTTCATAAACATACTTCCAGAGTACTCCACTTCTCCGTCGTAATATCAGAGTTCTGCAGTTCCAGGAGCTTGAAAATTCGATGCAAACAAGGTTCGACCTTTGGCCACATAACTCTGGCTATGGAGATAGAACCGGATGATATAAATGGTCAGCAGCCCCCTTACATAAACATACTTCCAGAGAACAGGCAGTTTGTTGTGGTGGTTTTGCGATCTGTTAGAACAGTTCTTTGGGATATTTTTGGATTTTGGAAACGTTCGCAGCTTAGACTTTATTGAGGTCACTCCGGTGACTACAATGGCCGGCTCTACATCGCAGCGGCCAACGAAGACACCAGGGAATGGGTGGCGAGTAACGTATGTTCTATGAGAACGTTAATCTTACAAACTATAAGACGTAAGGCCTCATAGAACATACATTGCGCGCCACCCATTCCATTGTATCTTTGTTGGCAGCTGCTATAAAGACTCAATAACCGGATGTAGTAGCCCTCTTTAATAATAATAATTTTAATTGCATTTTGGAAAGAATGTTTTCTTTTGTTTGTTTGCAAGAATAAATGAATAACCCCCCTCGCGTACTACGCACATGTCTTCACTTGGTACGGTTCTTACTCTCATTTCGCACAGCGAACGCAAAGCGTAAGCAAAGAAGAGAGCATGGAAAAGATCCGTTAGAATTCGTTCGCATGCATTGCGTTTGCTTAGAAATGCATATTACATAATCATTAAAAAGTACAGTGACTGCACAAGGCAGTAATATATAGATATTTGGCTAAAGTGAATAAAAATATTGGTGAATATTCGAAGAATAAGAATTTAAACCCCGTTATATTTCAGTTGAAATTTATATTTCAAGCAACTTTTGGCTTTCAAGCAGCCTTGGATTTTCCATTTTCTTTGGGGCAATTTGGTTGATTGTACCCCAGCCCAATCGCTGATATTTTCTTCGTTGGAACAAAAAGAGACATCTTTCAATAACCAAGACACCAGCGAGCCTCGGATTTATTTTATCAACCCTTCCATTTCATCAATAATCATCGCCATGGGCCAGGCTAAAATAGTCTGGTGATGAAATGACGCACTTCCCCGGCTAATACCAACATTATACACCCAATTTGAGCGAGATCTACTACTTTTCGATTTCTTTTTGGTGCATATACTTATACTCATACATATACATACTTAGTAGTAGTTCTGCTACCTTTTCTTGTTTCATCTGTACGCAAAGTATGGCGTAGCAGCCCTTTGGTTTGGATACTACTTTTTTTTGTTGCACTACGGCAACACATTTTCATACTTTTTTTTCCTCTTTTATTAACGTAAATTTTGCTGATCTAAAAGAAATGAATTATTAGTTTAAGTAACGTAACGAAACTTTAAATGTTATTAAGATTAAGTCCCTATTTGGTTAAGTAAAATACGTTTTCCTTAGTAGGAAACCTAATGGGTATGTAATGCGTTGAGATTGGCTTTGTTGCATTTAATTTTTGCAATAACTAAATTATACAGCAAATCCCTGCAGCATCGATGGGCCCAGAGATCGCACCGTTGGATAAATCGTGAGTTAACACACACATGTATATACATATATAAATATTTGTTTCATTGCCAACTGGCACACGCGGCCACATAACCCCAATCTCTTTTGAATTACTATGAATTTTTGAATCTATATTTGCTCTATATCGTATTTTTAATTTATTTTGCTATATCTTTTTATATATCTTTATTTTGTAATTTCTTAGAATATTAAGTCATGAAAACCCTTTCGTTTCGAATTAAACCCGTAACTTGAAATTTCGTCATGTTTGTGTAAACTATGACTCAATCCATGACTGTGCTGCCGTTACAAATCGTCTAAGATCATTTAAGAGTCTGTTAAGGGGCAATCAATTAAACCCAATAGTTTGCCAAGGTAGGGTGGGTACAGAAAGGGTTAGCGAACAACACCTTCAGCTAATCTGCAGAGAAGTCGTCCGCACAATTAATAGTATCCCGATCTGGTTCAATATTTTCTTTTTACATCCTTTTAGTTTCTGATAGTGCATATATTTTGTCTGTATGATCCGTGCGTATGCCTAGAGCAGGAAAGAACCCCCCTCATCCGACGAGCTAAGCAAGAGCAACGCTAGAAGTGCACGACCCCGATCTTTAGCATACACTTGTGTTATCGTTAGCAACGTAGAAAAATTAGGCAGCTAACAACTACACGTGCACAAGTTCATCACTACAGAAATGGCACCCAACTCGAATTCTAAATTATTCATTACTACAGAAATGCCAAACATAGGACCCGAATAATTTAGAACACCACTACAGTAATGTAGCCGAATCATGAGGCCCGAATAAATCGTACTAATCGGATATGTACACCACCAAAGTATCCACAATATTATTGCTCATTATCATCCATTCATATGCAGTTATTTAGATTAATTTTATTTTCAAGCTAGTTATGCAGACTCGTAATGCGATGGTGCCCGTTGTAGTTTGCTTGTGTGAATCGCGATAGTAATTCGGGTATTTTCGGATTAGTCGACCAGAAGAAACTATTGGCGGCAACAGCATCGTATGACGTATCTTTGTATAGTTATACAAAGCCTAGTTAGGCGGGAACGCAAATTTTATGATCTTTGTAGTTTGAGGCTATCGTAAGGGATTGCAGTTGCAACTCGGTCATATCGGGTTGACTGACCAATGGAGTCGCTGAAAAGTTACAATATTATAAAATAGGCATTCTTAGACCTTAACTTTGTTTAGGGTGAAAAGAACCTGGACCAGGAATAGCATATGACTGGCGTATGTCGGTATATGACCAGTTTAGGAAATCGTCATTCAGACAAATCGGCAATAGGAATTTTTGTTTAAGATTTAATAGAAATATATTTTTTGTGCAGATCGAATCAACTTTGTAAACGGCAATAGGATTGGATAATGATGGCGGATTCCAAATTTATATAATTTAAATTAATTAAAGAAAAATTTAAGTATGTCTGTTAGACACAGTCACGAGAGCATTGCGCGAGCCTTGAAAGAAAATTACCCATTTTGCGGCATTTGCCATGAAACTTTAAATGAAAACGAAGCAATTGCTTCGTCGCCTTGTAAGCACAGATTTCACAATAAGTGTATTACAGAGTGTTTAAAAACTTCGAATTTATGCCCCACTTGCAAGCATCCTTGTAAGATGAAACAACTTGTAAGATCAAATATTGACTTGGAAACGGAACTCCAAGAAGCTAGTAAATCAGGCGAGCCCATAACTCAGCCTGTAACCCCTTATAATAATCGTTCAGGATTTGGTCGACCTGCCAAGACCAAACCTATTCGTAATCAGGGAGCAATTCAAAGGAGAGGGTTCGGCACGAGATCTTCGACCACCTCACGGCAACATAGGCCACCGCCTACTCAAGCTAGTAGTCCAAGACCAAGTACCCCTCCAGATTACACAACTTTGATACAAACTGCTATCCAAGCACAACAGGAACAGTTAGCTTCTATTCGACTTGAGCGCAGCGAACCAAACCCCATTCCAGAACGTTCTGCAGCGTTCTGCCTCCCGGCACCAAGACAAGAAGAACACTATAACCACACGCAAACATCTAGAAATCTTAGTAGTCAGACTCAGAACTCAAATAGAGGGTCGCGAGCAAATTCGACATTGTCACCCGAAAAAGTAGCAAGCATTATGCAAAGTTGGCGAATAAAATTTGATGGTTCTATAGAAGGAATGCATTCAGACGATTTCCTATACAGAGTTTGTTCATTAGCAGAACAAAATTTGAATGAAGATTATCAAGTACTTTGTGATCATTTTTATTTACTTTTCGCAGGTAAAGCGAATGATTGGTTTTGGAAGTTTTATCGAGCACACCCAAGTTTCGATTGGAATAAATTTTGTGTAGAATTTAGAAAGAAGTTTGATGAAGTAGATAACGATATGGACACATGAGAACTGATTAATAGCAGACACCAGGGCGAGAATGAAACCTTTGAGGATTACCAGTTTAGTGTCGAAAGGCTAGTAGGAAGATTAAACACACAACTTTCAGAGGATTCTTTAGTCAAGTTATTAATTAGACATTCAAAGTCGGCAATTCGGCAATTTTTACCTTATCTCATCTGAGACAGGAAGTACGCACCCACGAGCAATTTGCTAAACAAATGAAGAGCATACCGACCAAGAATACTTTTGGACATCGTTCAAAGATAGCTGAATTAGACTCTAATTTCGAGAATTATATGCAGGAGGAGGTGGAAGCTTTTCAACATAAACTTACATGTTGGAACTGCCGGAAGCCTGGACACCGTTTTGATATCTGTCTAGAACCGCGAACTCTATTTTGCTATGGTTGCGGAACCGACCGACGGATGCGGCGATAAACACTTCGTTGTCGCATCCAGACTAATAATGAAGGATAAATATTCCCAAACAGAGGAATGTGAACCTCTTGTTTGTAAGAAAGAAGCAGATTCACACGGAAATGCAGCACCAACTTCGACAACAGTCGATAAAAGCCCATTTCGCCCTCTTCACCTACGTTTGGCTCAGTATGAGACCGTTTTTCATCGCATCTTTGGTGACGTAGACAGCATACGACCAATGATTAAGTCTAAGCGCTCTAGGCATAGACTACGCTTCTTTTGGAAGAAGGTTAGAAATAACCGCAAGAAATTGATTTCCAGCATGTTTTCCTGATCAGATAATCGATTGTACACAGAAATATAGATAGAAGGCCAGACCTTCACCGCTTAGTTGCTTAGGAAGTAAGGTAGCTAAAGAGTTTTTAAAGCATCCTAAAACACGCAATTGTTCAGGCAAAATAATTACGGCCAACAATTCTGAATGTTTTGTTAAAGGTAAATTGACAAGTGACATTACGTATCGACAACTTACCAAACCCCTTGATTTCTTTATTATTCCTGATTAAAAACAAGACATATCTTGGAATAGATTTTTGGCATAAATTTGGTTTAATAGACAAATTGAAGGAAGACCCACTAATAGTATCGGATATTATTGAAGAAAAAGGAAATGATCATGGAGATTCCGTGAAAATGCACCGTTTGTCTGAGTCTCAGCAGCAAAAACTTAATTTTGCAATTGCTAAATTACCCTGCTATGATAAAAATGGATTAGGTCGCACACATCTCATTGATCATAAGATTGAAGTTGATAGTACTAGGCCCATTAAACAATGCCTTGGCCAATTTCACCGGCCATTGAGAAGCTTATGTTCACGGAAATAGATAGAATGTTAGATTTAGATATCATTGAAGAATGTAACAGCCCATGGAGCTCCAATTGCGTATTGGTGAGACGCGGCGATAAAGTTCGATTATGTTTAGATTCTAGAGCAGTGAA
This sequence comes from Drosophila willistoni, assembly GCF_018902025.1. NCBI lineage: Eukaryota > Metazoa > Arthropoda > Insecta > Diptera > Drosophilidae > Drosophila > Drosophila willistoni. Next base: position 54,753 of record NW_025814071.1, on the reverse strand, counting down.
TCAGTGCATTCGTAAGGACGCGTATCCTCTTCCCCATATTGATGGAATACTTAGCAGGCTGCCATCTGTTCGATTTATTACTGGACTGGACATGAAACACGCCTTCTGGCAAATTCCGTTAGAGGAAAGCTCACGTCAATACACCGCTTTCACAATACCTAACCGGCCACTTTACCAATATAAAGTGATGCCTTTTGGTTTGTGCAACGCCCCGCAGACTTTATGTAGACTTAGGGATCGTGTCATACCGTCTTATTTGCGCACAAGGGTATTCGTTTACCTCGATGACCTGTTAATTCTTTCCGAAGATTTTGAATCGCATATTGCTTTAATACAAGAGGTAGCATTGAGACTGCGTAAAGCGAATCTTACGATTAATGTAGCTAAATCTAAGTTCTGCATGCAGGAGATTAAATACCTCGGCTTTATTATTGGATACGGACAAGTGAAAACCAATCCTGGAAAAATTTGTGCAATAAACGACTTTCCGATTCCAACAACAGTGAAACAATTAAGGAGATTTTTGGGACTCACTGGCTGGTATCGACGTTTTATTGAAAATTATGCCACCATTAGCTTTCCATTAACAGAAATCTTAAAAAACCGATCTCTTAGTTGGAACGAAGAGGCAGACTATGCTTTCAGAACTGAAAAGAAGATTAACTTCAGCACCTATTTTGACCACTCCCGATTTTAATAAACCGTTTATTTTATTTTTGTGATGCAAGTTTAGTAGGATGTATGTTAGCTCAAACTAATTCCGAAGGCATAAAACTACCGATAGCTTACATGTCAGAAAAACTGAACAAAGCGCAAAGAAACTATACGATATCAGAACTCGAATGTTTAGCAGTAATTAAAGGAATTAAGAAATTTAGAGCATACATACAAACTTTTGTAGTAGTTACCGATCACGCTTCTCTAAAATGGCTTATGAAACAGAAAGACGTTTCCGGTAGATTAGCGAGATGGGCAATTAAATTACAAGCTTTCTCATTTGAAATCGTTCATCGTCCTGGTTCTCAAAACATTGTAGCGGACTCATTATCGCGACGGGATGAAGTTTCAGAACTTTCAGAAATAAAACCTATGATAGATTTGTCGTCTAAATATTTTTAATTAGATAATTATCGTGAACTGGCAAAACGCATTGATATGAAGCGCAGGAAAACGATTCTTGGAAATTATGGATCCCATCCAGTCTTACCGAACACATAATAAAGACAGCACATAATCCCCCGAACTCAGCACATTGTGGTATTGGCAAAAGAGTGAAAAGATTAGGAGATACTTCTTTTGGCCCAACATGGCATCCCAAATCAAGAAATATATTGACAGTTGTTCGACTTGTCGGTCTACAAAAAGCGGCAACAAGATTCTTCGACCTCCCATGGGAAAACCCATGACATCCGATAGACCGTTTAAAAAGCTTTACATGGACTTATTAGGTCCATATCCTAGATCAAAGCAAGGGCACATTGGATTATTGATCATAGTCGATCACAACACCAAATTTCATTTTCTGCATCCGCTTAAGAAGTTTACATCCAATCGTATTTGCGAATATTTAGAAAATTATATATTTTATACATTTGGCGTACCGGAATGTATACTGACGGACAATGGTTCACAATTCAAATCCGGATTCTTTAAGTCATTTCTTACTCGATTTGGAGTCTCGCATCAATGCACTGCTATTTATTCCCCTCAGGCGAACGCAAGTGAACGTCTTAACCGCTCAGTTCTAGCAGCAATTCCCGCATACATAGGGACCGATCATACCACTTGGGATAATCATCTAATGGAAATTAGTGCAGCATTTCGTTCTCCTATCCACCGCAGTACTGGATATTCCCCCTACTATCTATGTTTTGGTCAACACATGCTTCATAATGGTAAAGACTATGAACTTTTGCGGAAATTGAATTTAATGACTGAAGACACCTCGTTGCATAGATTCGATGCATTGCAGGTAGCTCGGCAAAAAGCTAAGCATAACATAGCCAAGGCACATGCAACAAATGCTCGTAATTACAATTTGCGTAGCAGAAGCAGACAACTAAAGTCGGTGACACAGTTAATGCTCGAAATTTTACACAGAGTTCAGCCCCAAAAAGATTTAGTAGCAAATTAGCACCAGTTTTCATCCCAGCTAAGGTGTTGAGGAAGGTCAGTTCGTCGTATTATGAATTAGCTAACGAGCAGAATAAATCTCTCGGTGTATATCATTTGAAAGACATAAGCACCTAAATTAGCTAAAGAGGTCATTTTTCAGTTCATGACTCCCTCAGTAGGCTTCCGGAGCATTAACTGTGGTGTAGTAGCCCTCTTTAATAATAATAATTTTAATTCCATTTCGAAAAAAAGAATGTTTTCTTTTGTTTGTTTGCAGGAATAAATGAATAAATAGCAAAGTCAGTGTTTTCCACCGATCGTTACTATGGGAGCTATATGATATAGTTACCCGATCTCTATCAAATTCAGCACAGTCATAAACAAATATATTAAACTAACAAATGTTTAATTTGAAAGCAATCACGTCAAAAGTAACGAAGTTGTTGACAAAAGTCACTGTTTTCGAAAGATCGATCCTATGAGAGCTATATTATATAGTCACCCGATCTTGATCAAATTTGGCATAGTCGGTATGTAATGCGTTGAGATTGGCTTTGTTGCATTTAATTTTTGCAATAACTAAATTATACAGCAAATCCCTGCAGCATCGATGGGCCCAGAGATCGCACCGTTGGATAAATCGTGAGTTAACACACACATGTATATACATATATAAATATTTGTTTCATTGCCAACTGGCACACGCGGCCACATAACCCCAATCTCTTTTGAATTACTATGAATTTTTGAATCTATATTTGCTCTATATCGTATTTTTAATTTATTTTGCTATATCTTTTTATATATCTTTATTTTGTAATTTCTTAGAATATTAAGTCATGAAAACCCTTTTGTTTGGAATTAAACCCGTAACTTGAAATTTCGTCATGTTTGTGTAAACTAATTCATTGAGGAGTCCGTCGCCTCAATCCATGACTGTGCTGCCGTTACAAATAGTCTAAGATCATTTAAGAGTCTGTTAAGGGGCAATCAATTAAACCCAATAGTTTGCCAAGGTAGGGTGGGTACAGAAAGGGTTAGCGAACAACACCTTTAGCTAATCTGCAGAGAAGTCGTTAATAGTATCCCGATCTGGTCCAATATTTTGCTTTTTACATCCTTTTAGTTTCTGATAGTGCACTTATATTTTTTCTGTATGATCCGTGCTTATGCCTAGAGTAGGAAAGAACCCCCCCTGATCCGACGAGCTAAGCAAGAGCAACGCTAGATCTTTAGCATACACTTGTGTTATCGTTAGCACATTAGCACACAAATTAGGCAGCTAACAACTACACGTGCACATGTACATCACTACAGTATTTCTATCTCTTTTCTATTTTTTTTTTTTTGCTAGACCATGGCCGCAACGCATGCATGGAAAGAAGCTCTTTGGCCTACGAAAAAACCTTTTAATACAAATTGAAAATGCTTGAAGTAAGGAATGAGTCGACTAACTGCGCAGAAAAGAGCACAAAAAGACCAATTCTTCTGCAGAGGGGGCGAATCAAGATACGGGCACTTGTGATAAGTAGTTGGGTAGTAAACATAGAAGTCTGAAGACCTAAGTCAGTGGGCCAATGTGTGGGCAGAATTTGCTTCGACTAAGATAAGCCACACATACACACACACACACACATTGCCATGGCGACGCAGAAAAATCTACAACTCCATCCTTGGCACGGCTTTTATTACATCGGGTCTATACATAAATATCAAGAAAGAAATTTGTATGTGATTTACTGCAACTGCAGCTATTTATCTTGGTAACTGGACACTTTCAAGTGCAAGCAAAACTAGAGCAATGGAACACTGGCTATATAAATACTGATGTGACCACGATAGAGATAAAGGCAGAGACAGAGAGGGAAGGAGAGAAGGAGAGAAGGAGAGAAGGAGAGACAAGATCGACGGACAGTAAACGGAAATGCGCTTTATGCAACATTTAAATGGTTCTCCTTTCCGGTTTTGCTGTCGACCTTCAGGTGCCGGCTTAATTATTTCATTAAGTTAAACCACTAACCATAGAACATATTGATGGGACAAACTCATGATTTTTTGATTGCAAAAGCTAGCCTAGTCATGGAACCCCAGAGAACTTCGGGAAAAACCGAACGTTCGTACTCTTAATGAGAGCGTAAAGTGGGGAGAGAGCCAAGCAGCTACGAAAATAATTTAGTCTAGCACAGACTACAGAACGACGAAGGCAGGCTTCGTAGTGTGTGTGTGACGTGAAGTTGTACAACATCGCATTTCAATAGCTCGTTGAGTAGCTTTCATTGGCATGAGTGTGAATCCCCCGGTTGTTATTTGTATGCCCCTAAAATTATGCAAAGTAATCCTGTCTCGCGCTTCTCCTACGCCTACACCAATACCAACTTGAAATTCTATCCGAGAGCCATGTAAGTAAGCAAAATCCGAGCCGATATTTGCAATTGTTAACGTAATAAGCGGTTTTAAGTGCAAGCTACACCTGTCCTGGCCCTGGCTCTGAATCGTTGCTACCAATCCACAGTCTGGGGCGTCTGTGTTGCATGAGCAAATATTTGGGTACCTTAAGCGGCGCCTAGCCTGGCCTGGCCTGGTGCAGTGGAGTGCAGTGCAAAAAACTTGGCCAATTAAATGGCCGAACCATTTGGGAAGCCAGCGGCTTCTTCAGCCCATCAGTTGCAACGTTTACATTCTGTGGCAATTCTTTACAGTGTAACATTTTGGTTACTGCCATGTCCGCCTCTTACGAGTATTGCCATTTGCCCCCATTCCCTTCATTCTTGCTCTTCTTCTCTCCCCATCCGGATGTGGCTGCGCCATGCTTTTCGGTTTACGTAGTAAATTAACTTCCGTTTTATTTGTAAGATTTCCTTTCGTTTTGCGCGCTGTTCGTTTGCCTTTTCTCTTTTTTTTTTTTTTTTTTGTTGCCTGTCCTTCTTTTCCTTCTGCTTCCTCTCCTCTCATTCGGTCTTTCGCTCGACCGTTTTTCTTCTGGCTGCATGTGCCTTTGTTCCACTATTTGGGTTATGGTTTGAATCTGAGGATGGAGACACTGCTTTTGTATATTTTTAAGCGCTTTTTCATTCAATTTAAAAAATCGAAGTGGGAATTGAAAAATAAATTCCGTTTCGCTGTGTTTCGGTTACGGCTTTGGCTATCGGCTTTTTCTCCGAATCTCTCTCAGTCTCTCCATTGCACTCGATGACTATGCAACTTGGGGGCCTTGGCTTTGCGTGTTTGCATCACACGACTGTAGCGGATGTGGCCAGTTCCCGGACGGGGTCGGTCCTTGGCTTGTCCCGACGAAATTAGTTGGAATGCAAACGTTTAACTACTAACCATAGAACACATAGATGGGACAAACTCATGATTTTTTGATTGCAAACGCTAGCCTAGTCATGGAACCCTAGAGAACTTCGGGAAAACACGAACGTTCGTACTCTCAATGAGAGCGTAAAGTGGGGAGAGGGCCAAGCAGCTACGAAAATAATTTAGTCTAGCACAGACTACAGAACGACGAAGGCAGGCTTCGTAGTGTGTGTGTGACGTGAAGTTGTACAACATCGCATTTCAATAGCTCGCTCGACCAAAATTTTTAATTTTCGGCAAAACAGCGATACTCTATCGGTACAGCCATCTGGATACTTACGAGGCTGATGCCAATATTTCTTGATATTCTTTCCACAGGGGCATATCCTATTCGCATTGTCGCTGTTTTGCCGAAAATTAAAAATTTTGGTCGAGCGAGCTATTGAAATGCGATGTTGTACAACTTCACGTCACACACACACTACGAAGCCTGAGCATGTACCGACGAGTGTACACATACATAGACAGAACAAAATCACAAGCGACATAGGCCTGCCTTCGTCGTTCTGTAGTTTGTGCTAGACTAAATTATTTTCGTAGCTGCTTGGCCCTCTCCCCACTTTACGCTCTCATTGAGAGTACGAACGTTCGTATTTTCCCGAAGTTCTCTAGGGTTCCATGACTAGGCTAGCGTTTGCAATCAAAAAATCATGAGTTTGTCCCATCTATGTGTTCTATGGTTAGTGGTTAAACGTTTGCATTCCAACTAATTTCGTCGGGACAAGCCAAGAACCAACCCCGTCCGGGAACTGGCCACATCCGCTACAGTCGTGTGATGCAAACACGTAAGAGGCGGACATGGCAGTAACCAAAATGTTACACTGTAAAGAATTGCCACAGACTGTAAACGTTGCAACTGATGGGCTGAAGAAGCCGTTGGCTTCCCAAATGGTTCGGCCATTTAATTGGCCAAGTTTTTTGCACTGCACTCCACTGCACCGGGCCAGGCCAGGCTAGGCGCCGCTTAAGGTACCCAAATATTTGCTCATGCAACACAGACGCCCCAGACTGTGGATTGGTAGCAACGATTCAGAGCCAGGGCCAGGACAGGTGTAGCTTGCACTTAAAACCGCTTATTACGTTAACAATTGCAAATATCGGCTCGGATTTTGCTTACTTACATGGCTCTCGGATAGAATTTCAAGTTGGTATTGGTGTAGGCGTAGGAGAAGCGCCAGACAGGATTACTTTGCATAATTTTATGGGCATACAAATAACAACCGGGGGATTCACACTCATGCCAATGAAAGCTTTTCACGTTCTAGCCAAAAGGAACCAAAAAAAAATAAAACGGAAGGAAATTTCACTAGCTGACTGCTGCAGCAGCCACACATACAGATTTTGGGGGGTGTTATGTGGGACCATTAGAGGTTCACTCTCTCTCTCTCTCCCCCCGTTTCTGGTTGTGTTGTTGGTGGCAAGGAGTAACAAAAGTATTTGTTATGCGGTAAAAATGCATAAAAATCCCGAGACCGGCATTTATTTAAATTTATGCCGTTATAACGTAATTTTGCATTACCCAAAATGTGGGCGACCATCCGACAGAGCGACCGACCGACTCCGCCCTCAAGTTAGCTTCTCCTGGCACTTTATTGTTGCACTTGGGTTCGCTGTGTGTGTGAGTGTGTGTGTGTTCTATTTATTTATATTTTTTTCAGTTTTTTTTTTTGGTTGGTTTTTTGCAAAGCCGAAAGCTAAAAAGTTGGTCCCGTTTTATTTTTGGTTAAATAACTATTTGGTTTGGCTATTTGTATACACTACACTCCTCATCCTAGCAGCAAATTTTTTTTAGTAGTACTCGTGTTCTATAATCTATTTTTGTTATGCACAATTGTATTGTTATTTATTTTTTTATCATTTCAATTGTTTATTCGTGTTTGCTTTGGCATAATACGAAAGTTATTCATTTGTTATGCTTATGAAGTAGAACAGAAAATGTGTTTGTGGCTTATGACTGTAGTTGTTGTTGTTGGTGGTGCTTTTGCTGTTGCTGATGTTGTTGTCATTGTTAGTGGTGGTTAGGTGGTGGTGCTGCTTCGTGGCGGTGGTGGTGATGACAACAAGGAACTTGTTTTGGCAGTTGCAAATGGATAGGAAATGCCAGTGCGGTGGAGTGAAATTGGAAGAACGCTTGAGTCCGGTTTCCGTTTTCAAATACAAATTGAAAATACAAAATAAATAAATAGATTTTTTTGGTTGGTTCTATTTTTTAATGAATATCTGTTTAAGCATTAGTATAAATATCCTGAAGCATTCTCGATTATATTGACGCCCAAGAATCTAATTTGTTAATCCATTTGTCACTTGCAATTACACCAAGACAGTTAAATGAAAATGAAAATCCTTTTTGTTATCTTACTCTCTTTGCTCACTCTGTGTCTCTGTATGTGTGTGTGTGTGTGTTTGTGAAGGCGTGGCATGGGGAATCATTCAATCAATTGAACCACTGACTTTTGAATGCAAATTAGATAAAGTGATAGCCGCCACATATTCCTCATTCTCTGAGCTATGCCACGCCCCTCAATCAGGCAATCTGTACAGGATTGCCATTGACATCATCGTCGTCGTTGTGTTAGTTGTTGTTGTCCCTGTGATGAAAATGGAGTTCATTTAAATTCAAAGTAATTAATTAGACACCACGTTACCTACATATATGTATATATATATATGTAAAGTTTATTATATTGATTATGTTTATTAATTAAAGTATTATAGACATTCTGGGCAACAGACAACTGAGAACAACTTTGATTGGGCTTCGCGACGACTTTCGACTGACAACTTTCGACTGACAACTTTCAACTCTCAACTGCAACTCCCGACTGACGACTGAAGACTGACTCTCCAATTCGCTCTCTCAATGCTCTCGTAGACGCTCTCCCAAATTACCAGGGACGGGCATAACCATTCTGATGCGGACAAGACCTCTTCACATTCGGCCCTCCTGATCATCATCATCTGTCCCAGATGATTCCGGATCGTCATTGTCAACAACATACCTCCACAGCTTCATATTGTCGGAGCTTGTGCTCGTCTGATTTGGTCCTTCCACTTGGGCTGCTTTGCGTACATCATAGCGGCCGTTCCTCTTTATCTTAGTTACCTCATAAGGGCCAAGAAAACAACTGGCCAACTTCCGGCCTGCGACAAATTCTGCAAATGCGTTCTACAAAAAGGCAGAACCTCGGTCACTTATAATACTTTTTGGGAAACCAAATATGTAAGACCAATCTGTCAGCTTTTTTATGACTTCATCGTGGCCTGTTGACTTCGTGGTAAAAAGCCACACAAATTTTGCAAATCCGTCTACCATGGCAAGGATATATTTGTACGACTTAGACGTGGCATCCATCGGCCCCAAATGGTCGATATGCAGAGTATGCAACGGGGTGTCACCTTTGTCAATCAAATGTATCTGACCTTCATGCTTGCCAAGTTTTTTTGCTGTGAATTATACAACGGATACAATTATCAATAAAATTAGACACCTTACTCTCTAAATGAAGGATCCAATACTGCTGACAAATCGCATGCATTGTTATGCGGGTAGCAAAATGGCCAATTTCGTGCGCTTCTCGAATTATTTCATTCTCCATCTGTTTTGGCACCACGATTAAATCATTTCCATCTATTGCTTTGTACAGTACTCCGCCTTTGATCTTGTAATTCTCGTACGACTGTTGATTGAGAATAGTTACCACAGCCTTAATGTGATTATCAATACTTTGCGCCTTTTTGATGCGTGCCGATACCTCAGTTGATATATTATAAATTGATTGTGGATAGCGGCTCAGATGATCCACGTGCTGCATACTTTTTCCTGGTTTGTGAATAATATCGCAGGTGAAGTCTTGCAAATATAGCACATACGATGTCACCTCTCTTGGTACGTCTTCCTTCTTTGTCGTCTGCTTGAACGCTGAACAGTCCGTCACTAATTTAAAGTGAATCCCAATCAGGTAGTGCCGGAACTTTCGTAGAGCCAGGTACATAGCTTTGGCTTCTAATATGTAGCTGTGACGTTGAGCTTCGGATTCGGTCGTTTTTTTACTCCAAAGAGTAGAGTTTATCGTTAAAACTTTGGAGTTGCATCGCTCCAAAACCATGCTTTGATGCGTCTGTGTGCAACTCGGTGGGAGCATCTCTCGAGTACAGATGCAACAGTGGTTTGCTCGTTAGCAACTCCTTTAACTTCTGCAAAGGTTGTAGTTCAGCTGAACCTATATGAAATTTTACATCCTTTCGAAGTAAATTTGTTAATGGTCTTGCGATTTGAGAGTAGTCTTTAATGAATTTTCGGAAAAATCCGGTAAGTCCAAGAAAAGACTGAACTGCTCTAACATTTTTGGGCGTTCCAAATCGATTGACGGCATCCGTTTTTTCTTTGCCTGGCCAAATTTTTCCACCGCAAACGATGTGTCCAAAAAAGTTAATTCTTGACTGTAAGAAACTGCATTTTTCCCATTTGATTTTCAACTTATACTGTGCAGCCAATTGCAGAACCTTCTGTGTCTTCTCTAAGCAGTCATCAGCGGAATGGGCATACACGATTATATCGTCCATGTACAACTGCATTATATTATCGTTGATTAAATTTTGAAAGACATAATTGACAAATCTTATAAATGCGGAAGGTGAATTTTTAAATTCAAACGGCGTCTTATTGAATTCGAAAAGACCCTCTTTTGTTACAAATGCTGTTAGGTACTTACTGGACTCCTCCACCGGCACGTGGAAAAAACCATTTTCCAAATCCAGAACTGAAAAGAATGTGGCCGCTTGAAGCTTTCCTAGAACTTCTTCTATCAATGGGACCGGAAAGCGGTCAGACAAGGTCATACTGTTGAGTTTTCGATAATCAATGCAAATCCTTGGTGTACCATCTTTCTTTGAACAACAACTACCCGACTAGCCACACTCGATGTTGATTTTCGTACTATCCCTTTGGTCAGCCATTCGTCTACTTGATTTTTGACTGCTTCTGCCTCGCAGGCAGACAATCTTGATGGCGACTGGTGAAATGACTTCATTGTTGTAGCATCCGGAATAATTTGAAGTTTGAATGGGCATTCCACCTGGGTTTGTTTCGGCTGCTCATCTATGCTTTCTATTAATTCGCGAACTGCTTTTTGATAGATTGTTGGTGCTTCATATACACTGGCGACCTCAAAGACGTTGTATGAACCTGCAATGCGCTCCTTATTTGAGTCTCCAACGGCATCGCCCTTCGAAAACGTGTATTGCCCCTCGGCGTATGTGACGATAAACTTTTCAACGAAGTCGAATCCAATTAAGGCATTACACTCAACTGCCTCATAAGGCACAATGATAAATTTCTGAGTTGTATGCAGATCGTCAACAACAACATCGGCAACAAAGGCGCCTGTCGGTTTTGTTTCTTTTCTGCCCAGACCAGTCAGCGTGGATTCGTTCCTATGGACTTCGATGTTTGGCAACTGTTTCGCAGTGCTTTCCGAGAAGATTGACACATCCGATCCTGTGTCTACAAGCAAGTCAACCAAAATACCATTTACGGACATCTTTTTAACTCGTCGACGATTAACTATATTGCCGACTTTGAAATCTCCACGAGCATCCTTTTATCGTTTCCACCATTAAGAGGGCAACTCCTAGCAAAATGTCCGTTCTCATTGCACTTAAAACATTTTGTTTCGCCCAAGCAATCTTTTATTTTGTGTTCAGCTGATCCGCATTTAAAACAAAACTGCCCTTTGGGAAGCTGCGTCTTTGCTACATCCGTTGTGGTTTTAAAAACACTCCTTGGATCGTTCTTGGCCAGTTTATTCACGATTTCATAGGCTTCCTTTAGCTCCTTAAAGGTTTTACATCCATATAGACCAACTTTGAATTCGTTCTTAAGAAACAGATTGTCTACGATGTATCGCAAAACAGCTGACTCTTCTACATCCCCATCACAGTCGATCTTTCTCATAGTGAGAATATATTCCTGAATCGACTCCTGTTTATGCTTTTACCGTTCTCTCATCAGTTGGTGGACTTCAGCGCTATTTAATTCACACTCAAATTCTTCGATTAGACAACTTTTCAAATTGGCATAATTGCTAACACTTACTGATTGTAATGTACAGGAATTTCAGTTATTTTAAAATTCAACTGATTTCGCTTATTTAGTATTTTTGTTGTTGTTATCGATATTTGCTAAAGTGGTGAGAATCGAAATGTAGGTAACCAGCTGGAAAAAGAATGAACTAAGTGACAACGCCACACAGCTGATCGGGTTGGTTTTGCATTGCTTTACCTTATTTTTCTATAAATGGAGTTTGGATAAAACAATAAGAAAAATAAGGCAAAAGAGACTTATTGGCCAGCGTGGTTTTTGGAAAAGTGTTCTTTCTTTCCTCCACGTGAATTCCAACTGATCGGACGTATTTGTCCAATTTTTTAAATAACCCAATAGGGGAGAGAGTTCATGCGTGTGTATGTGTTCAAGAGATTAATGTAAGTTAATTTCATTGCAATAATTCTCGAATTATTGTACATTTAACTTATGCACTTTCTCTTTAACAGCATCGGAAATAGTTTCCATCAAGTATTGGCAATTTTTCTATTAATTCGCCTTGCTTGACATTTCTTTGAGACACCTGTCTTCGGCAGACTTGCCTCAGCAGTCTCAAAATTTTTGTGAGTGAACTGTTTGCGTCAGTCAACGGCTTGAACAGACGCTCAATTGTGGAAATCCGAGAGTTAAATATATTTAACTTTTGCCTCGGATTGTAGTAAGGGTAAATAAAAGAGAAAATTACCAAAATAGTTTTGTGTCTTATACAGTGTTATTATAGATACGGCGTTAGCAAAGCAAAGTGAAATTCGAATGTTGCAACATTTATAATTGTCAACATCGCACTTTCGCTTATCCTGTCTCACATGTAGTCCAGACCATACCAGCAGAACACGTGTAGGATTCTAAGCCTAGAAGGATGCACAAAACCTCAAAAGAGTCAAAATATGGCTCCCCAGTAGTTTAGAATCAATTTTAAGTTAAGTTAAATTGAATTTCCTTTTTTTTTGTTTGTTGGCTAAATGGTTCAATTGGAAAAGAAATGAAATTCAATGGCAGTGTATATTTTCGTTAGTTAATAATTTTCATTTTTCAGAATTTGAGTATGCATGTAAATTCCCAATGTAATATGATGCTTTAGCTCTATTTGGAATATGTAAACCTTCCTATTTTCCACAGCGACAACAACACAACGAAAGATCTTTCTGCGTGGGAAAAATTAACAAGCTGTAAGTGTATCAAAACCAATTTTCCTTATATTGTTATAAATTTATCTGATGAACTGAATTTATTCGGGTGAGCATTAGCATTTAATACATTGTCAATGGACATCTTTCGATAAAAGGATGTAGAGAGAGTGAATTTTGTGAGGATATTAGCGCAATCACGCCACATAAATGTATCTTTTTTTTTTTTTTCTTTTTAATTTTTTTTTGATCTAATGTAAAAAGTTAAATTACAGTAAAGTTAGGAATTCATGAATATTAAATAGTAGATATTAAATAATATTATTAATAAGAACCAACATGCAACATTTGCAACCTTTATAATCGTATTTGTACCGAGATTCAGCTATTTAGCTAAACATTGTTTTGAACATGAAGAATTTTTGTAGTTCAAATTGATCGAACCTATAGCACGATGATGCTAATTATTTTGAAATGTTTGAATAAATATTAAGTTTATTATGAATCAGTAATTTCTTTAGTTCCCTGATGTAGAAGGAAAAGTCCTAGCTTTCGTTTTGGGAGTCTGCGATAACTTTCGCTGGCAGGCTCATGGTAGGGTGGGTACAGACGCGGAGCGCAATTATCATCTATAGCGCCTGCAAGAAGTGATGTCCGTAACTCGTTTGTATTCTCCTCTAATAAAAATCCAGGCAAGGGATTCGGTTAATATGGATAGCCGACATACATAAAATACGCTGTGAAAATACTAGCTATGACGTTCACAAAGAACCCCCCCACAGGCTGTTTTTGCTAGTCGTTTAGGAATCCCATTGAGCAGTCATATGCATACTAAACATCTTTTCTAAAGTCTATCACACGCGTTCTCAATATAATTCAAGTGGTTCGGTTAACTCTAGTTGGAAATCGAGGTATAGTCCTGGTGGGACAGCGGGAGTAGGTTTATCCGTTCTACCTCCATTTTATTGAGCAAAAGGATCGCAGTGTCACTAACCTTTGTGTTTTGCTGACCTATGTCGACAGTCACAGTGTGTAAAACAGGAGTGTTAGACTGCTACTTTATTTTATTGATATATATGTGTAGTTCTCTTTAGCTAATACATATATAAGGCGGGATGTCCCAATTTTTTTGAGATTTTGTCGTCACGTGTCAGGTTTTATTACATATATGGCGCCCAACGTGGGGCAGTCTATTACATATTTGGCGCCCAACGTGGAGCAGTCTATTACAAATTTAGCGCCCAACGTGGGGCAGTCTATTACAAATTTGCCGTAACGCAAGGTCCTGGAATGGTGAGGCTAAAAAAATGTGGTCTTACTTTTTAGGGCAAGAGTTGGTCCCATGGACGAGAGGTTGACTTAAAATTTTTTTTTTCTTTACACTTTGTGTAAAGTTGGTCGAATAACATCAGACCATAGTGAGCCTTCGTCAAAAAAGACCGAATGTGTCATTGGTTTTCTTTATTTCTTTCTTCTTTTGCTCTCTACTGACTGAGGAAAATTTAGCTTGGAATTCGTCTTGTAGCCAGACTACAATAGCGACCACTAAAACACTCCTTAGAACGTAGATGGTAATCTCTTTTCATTCTATTTTTGTGTAAAGTTTGAATGTTATGGATTCGGTCTCTATGCAACTAAATGGAAATCGTATGGTAGTAATTCTGCCACAGCGACCTCTAGTAGTAGGATTGGCTAAGTAAACTTCATCTTTTCGCATATTTTCTGTTACTCTAATACTGGTATTGGCGATTTAAGTCTAGCTTGGAATTCGTAACGTAGTGTGTTTACGTCTACGACCACTAGAGCGCTAAACCAATAGCTTGGAGGATGTTTTTGTTTCTTTCTATTTTTTTCTCTTTTCTCCTTTTCTGTTATGTATCTGCTATAAGATTCGATCAACGGATTGGATTTTTGGAATTCTTTATAATTGCGAAGCAGTTATAAAGACCATTCAATTCAGGGGTGAATTAATATTTGCATTGCATAAAAAGAAAAAATAAACAAACAATCTTATTTCTCTCTTTCGAAAGCACCAGGTGCGAATGGAATCTTATAACTTAAATAGTGCAGTCATAAACTATGCTAGGAAATTCAGGTTTTTGGCTAAGCTAAATCCTGACCAGTTAAAAGAGTGATGCATCTAAAATTATTTGCCAGGAGCAACCCAATGTATTCTTTAATCTTTTTCTTAAATTTGTTTTGGGATATATTAGAGTATAGGACTCATTATTAGAAAATATAAGATAGTGACTTCAAATTCACATTAAGGGAACGATATGATTTAAGATAAAATACCAATTAAAATTTAATCACGAACAATGTTAACAAGAAATTTGTCAAAATGGTTCTCACTAGGAGTGAAGAAAACTTAGCTCATGAGATCTCAGATGCGTTATGCTCAATTTGTCAGAAAGCAGTATGGGCCACGCAAGAGTTGGTGGTGAAAACTTCATGCCATCATTTATTTCATAAAAATTGTATATCAGAATGGATTGATCAGTTTAATGTATGTCAAGTTTGTAATGCGTCGATACGTAGAGCAGATTTGGAAGTGCAAAACATGCCGTTTGCAGAGATAAAATTTGAACGTCCTGTAAACATAGTTACAATCACAACAGGAGCGGTGCCGAAAGGCCCAAATACACGCTCTCGTAGAAATTTAGCTTAGACGCTAGTAGAAGACCAGCGCGAGCCTCGATAGAAATTGATTATGACAGAATTAGTAATCAAATAGAGTCCATAATAGACCGAAGAATGGGACAAATGGGAATTACACAGCAACATGTAAATGCGTCAGAGCAAAACCAAAGTATTCCTAGGAGTTCATCTACAGTCAGACCAATCAGAACAGGTCATAACCCAGATAAAATTACACAGCTAATTCATAGTTGGAATGTAAAATTTGACGGTTCGTCAAAAGGAGTTACGGTCGAAGAGTTTCTTTATCGTATCAAAACGTTAACGGAGGATTGCTTAGACCAAGATTTTGATGCAGTATGCAAAAATTTGCATATTCTTTTAGTAGGCAAAGCTAAAGAGTGGTATTGGAGATACCGTAGAGATGTAGTAAACTTAGAGTGGTCAGAATTTTGTGCAGCCATGAAATTTCAATATAAAGATTACAGAAGTGATATAGATATACTAGAAGATATTCGTAGGCGTAAACAAAGGGTAGGAGAAACCTTTGAAAACTTTTACGATGAGATTATGACTCAGATGTCACGTATGTCGAAAAGCATAGACGAAGAACAACTCATTCAGTTGCTCACACGTAATTTATTGCCAGACATTCGTCATGAATTGTTGTATATACTTATTCTCTCTATACCTCATCTTCGAAAGCTAGTGCAAATGCGCGAAAATTTATTAGTTGATGTAGTCTCTAGGAGAGCAAATAAAACTTCAGCCAATTTTCAGTATGTTAAACGCAACATTGCGGAAGTAGAAGAGCCAGAAAAGTTCGAACTCTCCGAAAAGATGGATTTAAATGTGTACAATGTTGAAGCAGTGCAAGCTCCGGTTAAAGTATTTCGGTGTTGGAACTGTGATGCAGAGGGACATGGCTGGGGCTGCTTAGAGCCTCGCACTATATTTTGTTACGGATGTGGCTCGAAAAACGTATATAAGCCCCAATGTAAGAATTGTATCGCCAAGAAAGCGGAAAACTTAGTGAAGGGTCCATCTGTGAAAGCTCGGATGGCCCCGAAAAATCTTTAATTGAAATCTTACCTGATTTACCGGCTAGCTCAGAACCAATAGAGCAAGCAAACCAAATACCAGACTTACCTTTTGACTGTTACGATAAGACGCCAGTTATATCGTCAGTGAAACCCTATCAAGAACGTTTGAGAAATTATCTCAAAGTGCGTAGTAGAATTTTTGGATTTCAATTTCAACTCGGTCACGACCAAAGAGATCTACTAAGCGATTGCGAACTTTTTGGAAAGCAGTTAGAGAAACTAAGAGTTTACTTATTTCGTCAATGATTCATGAAAAGTCGGATGGAAGATTGTATGCGGAAGTATCATTTTTAAATTTTCGTGAACAAGGTCTTTTAGATACCGGCGCGAACGTAAGCTGCGTGGGTTCGACTTTGGCTTCAGAAGATTGGTCAAAGTATCCAAAGTTTCGTCGTATTTCTTCCCAAGTTAAAACAGCGGATGGACAAGATCAACCAGTCATCGGTTTCATTACGTTAGATATTACCTATAAAAACCAAACTAGACCGATAAAGTTATTCATCATACCGTCCATTCAGAAAAGGATGATATTGGGAATAGACTTTTGGAAAGCGTTTCTTAAAGCTCGTGTGAAAAACAAGGGAATTCATACTATATTCTAGAAGATTCACAAGGGAAATTAGTAGGAACTTTCCATGCGAAGGATATTCGTCAATAAATATTGTAATATCACAGACTTTCACATTTCTGTTGAATTCGTGACGTTGAATAAACTACGAATTAAACAGTAATGTAATGTACAGGAATTTCAGTTATTTTAAAATTCAACTGATTTCGCTTATTTAGTATTTTTGTTGTTGTTATCGATATTTGCTAAAGTGGTGAGAATCGAAATGTAGGTAACCAGCTGGAAAAAGAATGAACTAAGTGGCAACGCCACACAGCTGATCGGGTTGGTTTTGCATTGCTTTACATTATTTTTCTATAAATGGAGTTTGGATAAAACAATAAGAAAAATAAGGCAAGAGACTTATTGGACAGCGTGGTTTTTGGAAAAGTGTTCTTTCTTTCTACCACGTGAATTCCAACTGATCGGACGTATTTGTCCAAAGTTTTAAATAACCCAAAGTTCATGCGTGTGTATGTGTTCAAGAGATTAATGTAAGTTAATTTCATTGCAATAATTCTCGAATTATTGTACATTTAACTTATGCATTTTCTCTTTAACTGCATCGGAAATAGTTTCCATCAAGTATTGGCAATTTTTCTATTAATTCGCCTTGCTTGACATTTCTTTGAGACACCTGTCTTCGGCAGACTTGCCCCAGCAGTCTCAAAATTTTTGTGAGTGAACTGTTTGCGCCAGTCAACGGCTTGAACAGACGATCAATTGTGGAAATCCGAGAGTTAAATATATTTAACTTTTGCCTCGGATTGTAGTAAGGGTAAATAGAAGAGAAAATTACCAAAATAGTTTTGTGTCTTATACAGTGTTATTATAGATACGGCGTTAGCAAAGCACAGTGAAATTCGAATGTTGCAACATTTATAATTGTCAACATCGCACTTTCGCTTATCCTGTCTCACATGTAGTCCATACCATACCAGCAGAACACGTGTAGGATTCTAAACCTAGAAGGATGCACAAAACCTAACCTTTTTCCCAATTGTAACCTAACCTGAAGCATGAAGGATGAACAGTAGAAGGAAGTATTCAATCTAACCTTTCTACGAACAAAACCTAACCTCACTCAACACGTTCTATAAATGAGAAAAGCATTTTGGAATTATTTTGAAGTACAACTAAGGCGTTTAATTTGCCTAAGGAGATTTTTATTCGTCTTCGGAACGGACGAAATAACCAGGATTAAGTGAAATTAGTCAAAATAAGGCTCCCCAGTAGTTTAGAATCAATTTTAAGTTAAGTTTCATTGAATTTCCTTTTTTTTTTGTTTGTTGGCTAAATGGTTCAATTGGAAAAGAAATGGAATTCAATGGCAGTGTATATTTTCGTTAGTTAATAATTTTCATTTTTCAGAATTTGAGTATGCATGTAAATTCACAATGTAATATGATGCTTTAGCTCTATTTGGAATATGTAAACCTTCCTATTTTCAACAGCGACAACAACACAACGAAAGATCTTTCTGCGTGGGAAAAATTAACAAGCTGTAAGTGTATCAAAACCAATTTTCCTTATATTGCTATAAATTTATCTGATGAACTGAATTTATTCGGGTGAGCATTAGCATTTAATACATTGTCAATGGACATCTTTCGATAAAAGGATGTAGAGAGAGTGAATTTTGTGAGGATATTAGCGTAATCACGCCACATAAATGTATCTTTTTTTTTTTTTTCTTTTTAATTTTTTTTTTAACTAATGTAAAAAGTTTAATTACAGTAAAGTTAGGAAATCATGAATATTGAATAGTAGATATTAAATAATATTATTAATAAGAACCAACATGCAACATTTGCAACCTTTATAATCGGAATTGTACCGAGATTCAGCTATTTAGCTAAACAGTGTTTTGAACATGAAGAATTTTTGTAGATCAAATTGATCGAACCTATAGCACGATGATGCTAATTATTTTGAAATGTTTGAATAAATATTAAGTTTATTATGAATCAGTAATTTCTTTAGTTCCCTGATGTAGAAGGAAAAGTCCTAGCTTTCGTTTTGGGAGTCTGCGATAACTTTCGCTGGCAGGCTCATGGTAGGGTGGGTACAGACGCGGAGCGCAATTATCATCTATAGCGCCTGCAAGAAGTGATGTCCGTAACTCGTTTGTATTCTCCTCTAATAAAAATCCAGGCAAGGGATTCGGTTAATATGGATAGCCGACATACATAAAATACGCTGTGAAAATACTAGCTATGACGTTCACAAAGAACCCCCGCACAGGCTGTTTTTGCTAGTCGTTTAGGAATCCCATTGAGCAGTCATATGCATACTAAACATCTTTTCTAAAGTCTATCACACGCGTTCTCAATATAATTCAAGTGGTTCGGTTAACTCTAGTTGGAAATCGAGGTATAGTCCTGGTGGGACAGCTGGAGTAGGTTTATCCGTTCTACCTCCATTTTATTGAGCAAAAGGATCGCAGTGTCACTAACCTTTGTGTTTTGCTGACCTATGTCGACAGTTACAGGGTGTAAAACAGGAGTGTTAGACTGCTACTTTATTTTATTGATATATATGTGTAGTTCTCTTTAGCTAATACATATATAAGGCGGGATGTCCCAATTTTTTTGAGATTTTGTCGTCATGTGTCAGGTTTTATTACATGATTCCAAAAACAGTTTGGCAGCACCTTTCATCTTGCCTCTCGCTTGTGCGTACATTTGCTTTTCGTTAAGCTCAAATGCATCTGCATTGTACTCGAAAACTTCAAACCATTTCCTTGGGCCAGTTCCATTAAATTCTCCAACAATGTTTTCAAGGCAATTTGATGCCATATGGACTTGGCTTTCTCGCTGTTCGTCGACTTGTATTTTAAGCGTCAGCAATTGCATCATCTGGCGTCTTCGGCGTCTTCTGCGAATTCAATTTTTGAGATGGTGTGCGTGGCGTCATTAAACACTTTGTATGTACTTATGTACATATACTGCTGGTTCAACTTTGTCCACTTTTTGGTCTCTTTTTTTCTTTTCACGCACGTACATATACGTATGTATTAGTATAACATCGATCGGGTTCCTAAAGGTAATGTTTAATAGCTTAATCCAACTCAGAATGGGACGAGCCCCCAAATGTAAAGTTTATTATATTGATTATGTTTTTAATTAAAGTACTATAGACATTCTGGGTGGTTAGGTTATATAAAAGACAACTGAGAACAACTTTGATTGGGCTGCGCGACGACTTTCGACTGACAACTTTCGACTGACAACTTTCAACTCTCAACTGCAACTCCCGACTGACGACTGACTCTCCAATTCGCTCTCTCAATGCTCTCGTAGACGCTCTCCCAATTACCAGGGACGGGCATAACCATTCTGATGCGGACAACACCTCTTCACATGTATATATATATACGGAGTAACTAACTAATCTTCAATGTGCATTTACCTACTCATTGTGTGTATTTGTTCTTGTTTACTTGTATTGTTTCTCACCAAGTGGCTTTTGGAATGCTAAATATATGTATGTATATATATCAATAACTCACACTGCTTATCCAATCGACTAGGTCACTGGCCTGGCCCATATCAACTAATTTCAATGATTTTGTTTAGCTCAGTGATTCGGAGAATTGAGTTGGACGGGACTGCGAAATGCATATGAGGCTATACATACATACATATGTCTTAACGATGGCTACATTCCCTGTCTACAAAACCTCTTGTGCCGCTCTCTTTCTCTCTCTGTGTCTCTTTTCTAGAGTAAGTATGCAATACGAGTATAATCTTTTGCATTCGTTCATTTCACTTTCTTTATTTTCTTTGACATTCGGGTTACATTTTGGGCTAGTTTCATCAATTTGTGTACATGTGGGATGAAAGAGGTTCCCAAGGGATGGGTAGGTAAACTTGTCCTGTTACTACTACTTCTATATCTCCTCTGTTCTACTGTCCCCCCTCTCTCTCTCTCTCTCTCTCTCGCTTACTATTTCTGCTCATTTCAATTTTGTAATTGAGATTAGCTCTTTGGGAATAATGGAGATCAGATCATTTAATTAACTTTGTTTTCGAGCACGTCGAGTCCTCCAGCTACTGCACTGCTGTGTCAAGTACTGCCAACTGTCTGTGTGGGCGTCGTTCTATGTGTCCTGGTTGTGTCGTAGTTTACGAAGTATCCGTAAGCATCTATATCTGTATCCGTTTTTGTCCAACTCTGATTGAGCTAACAAGCTCTTAAAGGCAATAATTTTACTATTGCCGTCTGACGTTGGTTCCTTGGTTTACGTATGTCCTTAGTTGTCTGTTAATTTGCTCAGAAACAATTTCATTTGTTAATTTTTGGGTCCCCTGGAATCTTTTGGTCAATTTGCCAAACAAAAGCGATAGCCTTCGTTTTTGTCTTGCCGTCTCTGTCTCTCGATTTCATTTGTGAAATTGAAATGCCAAAAATGTTGCAGTATCTGTATCTCTCCCTCTCTCTCTCCTTCTCACTAGGCTTCTCTCATTTCTCAGTTCCAATTATAATTATGTCAGTCTCAGTTGGAGTGGCACTCGGCTTGGCTCTGTTCGACTCTTTTGGGCCACAGTCTATGTCTATGTCTATAGTTGTGCATATAATTTGCATTGGCCAAGGCGAAATACTCAACGTCTGCTACTGGTTTTCTTCTACTTTTACCCAATTCCATCTCGCTTTGTTTACGTACATATTTTTTGCCATAGTCAGATGCTGGTTTTAATTTCACTTTTCGTCTTCTTCTATGTCTTGTTCTTCTTCTTTTTGGGCTTAGAATGAGCCAAATTGCATTCAGCTGTTTGTTTTTATGCGCCGTCACGAAAATTCCAAACTACTTTTGAATAATTTCATTTATTTATGTTCCCCATAGCTGGTCGCAAAAGTTTTACTCTACTTGCCGTTTCAAATGCCTCTCGCCTCTCATGTTTCATCATTTATCCATTCATTGCTATTTCTTTCTTACAGCCACCCAGCTAGTCAGCTAGTCGTCTAGTCAGACATTCAGCCAGTCAGTTAGGCAGTCAGTCACTTATTTCGTTTTTCTCTCGTAAAATGTTTAAAAGGCGCAAAAGTTGTTGTCGTGTGTCAAAAGTTCTGAATGTTTGAATGCCAAAGAATGTCTCTCCCAATCCGCCGCTCCCTTGAAAAAGAAGATTCATGCCATTTCATGGGCAACACATCTTCAGCTTAATAAATTAGTTAAAAAACAAGCAAACAAAATTGTCTTTTCTTTAGTTTTCAACCTTGTTATCAATATATGAACTAACAGACGAATATTCACATTCTTCTTTTTTTTTGGCAGGGAAAACAAAAGCAATTGCATTTCAAAGGATCGTCTACTGCCAACCAATTACAATATGCAGCAAACGAATGCCAGTTAGTCCACGTTTCACAGTCAAGTGAGTTTTTGGCAGCTTTTGTGTAATGCAATTACGCATACGCAGCGTTGCTGCTGATGTGGATTCTGTTACTGCTGCTGGTTCTGCTGCTGCTGTTGCCATTGTGACTGGCATGTGCAGCTAATTAGACCTAAAATGTTGCACGCCATTTTGTTGTCAAAAGTTACCTGGGGGGCGTATCGACAGTGGTGTCTGTTATTGACAGCCAGCCAATCGATTGCTTTCAAATGTCATACCTCATTTAATATCAATGGAATTCTTTTTTTCTCTTTTCTTTGTACATATATACTCGTAGTTAGAATGTGTGTCAACAGCCAGAGAAATTAAAGGGCAAATAAAAGTATTACAGACTTTTTGAAAAAGATTATATGGATTATTTTGTATTTTTAGATCATTTGTCATAAAAATGTTAAATTAAACATATAAATTTTACCTTTTTGGTGTAGAGCATTTGAAGTAGGGTTGTGTGTGGGCTAAAATTCTTTAGTTTAAACATTTAGCTGGGTACAATGCTGATTCAATTTTTGGCAGTGCATTGCTAAACCATTGCTGCATACCTCGAGGCAATGTTTGGCATTATACGTTTCTGGGCGTTGCATACTTTTAGGCTCTGTTGAAAGACTGCAAATACCATGTCTGGCCAACTGTATATCCTCTACCCCACAGTCACACACACACACACACACACAAACACACACATATTCTCTCATACACAGACAATAGAAAACTTCTTGCTAACGCACAACTTTCTGAATGCCATCCCGTTAACTTCTTGGTGCGAAAAGTTGGCGCAAAATACTTTGCACAAATATTGTTTTCGCATGCTTTTGTTGCGCTAAGTAGTCCCTAAGAAGGCTCTGCCCTTCCCTCTCCCCTGCCCACTTCTATCATCCAGCCCCTTTCATCGTAGATGCCTGGCACTTGCAACGTAAATTGTATCAAATGTGCGCTGTCTTTTTAAGAGTTTTTATTTTGTATTGTGTTTTCAATTTTATTTCTCTTGTTTGGCTTTTGTTTTCGTCTTGCATTTTGTGCCATGTATTGGCATTTTCAGCGCTTATTTGTATCGTTTTACTTCACTTTGTTGTTAAGGTTGCTTCATCTGTTGTTGTTGTTGTTGTTGTTGCTGCTGTTGCTGGGGTTGCGGTTGCTGTTTTCAATTTTGTTGCAAGCGTAACGCTTTCTGAATTTCCTCTTTTCAGCATGTTCCTTGCTCTTTTTTTTGTATTATTTTCCTTTTCTTCTGTTAGTTTCTTTCGTTTCTTATTTTTGTATTTTATTTTATTTTTTTTTTTTGGCAATTTCCTTAAAACGCCAAAGTTGAAAAGTTGCATGAGTTATTTTGTATAGTAAACTATACACAAATCCCACAAAAATTCATATAAATTTTTAATTTACATTTACGAAAAGTTAATGCCTTACTTTTTCCTGGCAGGTGAGTTAAAGATGCCCTAGGCAAGTACAGAATCAAATAACACAAGCACTTAGTTAATCGCATAGATACACTTTCATTTACTAATTTTAAAATGGAATCCTTGCTAGGATCATAAGGATGTTGTTTTGATGGTATTTCCAATACAGTTGGTATGGCCATTGTATGGGCATCGATAGTTTTACGTATCATATCCGCATATATTTGATTAATCAATATAATGCCAATATCCGAACGGCCAAAAAAACGCTTAAAGCAAGCTTCAATCTCCTCGGCTGTAGTATCTGAGAGAACAAGAATATAAAATTCTAGCATTTAGCTGGATTGATATCCATCATCTCATACTTGCCTCTTTCAACAACCATAAAGTTGGACTCCATACTCTTGTTTGCTTCTCCAATGCCGCCAAGCAGGAAGCCAACACAAGTATCCTAAAAATAGAGTAAGACTTTACAAGTTGGCTAATTTTTGATTTCAGAACTTTACCTCATCGCCAATAATAGCAATTAGTTTATCAAAAGATACTGATTCTTGTGACATGATTGCCAAGTAAAATGAAACTAAATTCAATTAATTACAAATATGGGAAACTAATAGTCAAAGCACTCTTAGAAGTCATTCCTATATTTTTGATTAAATAAATTCTGATGAAATGCCCAACTCAACAGCATTCACATTTCGTTTGAATAACTATTCAGTTAGACGTGTCTATCCACAGATTTTTGGCTACTCAAAGTGAGCAATGGATGACAAAAGTGCTTTTTAGAGTGAAATGGTAATGGAAAGTGCAGTAGTTTAACCATCGCAGAGGGGTACAAATCTAGCGAAAAGTGGTTGATGGAGAGGAGGCAGCATTGGCACTGCAATTGACAGCCACGCCGCATTTGATGGCGAATCGATTGGCTGCACTTTTGCTGGAGCTGTTGTTTGTAGTTTTGTCAAGCGTAAAACAAGTTTTATAATTGTTTAAAATGTTTGCTTTGTTGCTCTTGCTCTTGCCGTCTAATCCAATGCAATTTTATAACGAATTTTTGTCAGTTGCCTCTCAAAAACTTAATCGAAAACAACTGAAAATGATGAGAGTGTGTGTGTGTGTGCGAGTGTGCCATTGTGTGTATGTTCCTTTCTATATACTGCTGACGTAATGTTTAGCTTAAAATTTAATGCTGCGACAGTTCCTAATTGGATTAGATAACTTCTCAAAAAGGGCTTAACAATGGCAATGGTAAAATGTTACCCTCCCACACATTACGCATACGCCACATAGGTTGCCCTAGTCCAATTGTCTTTTGCGGTCTGACGTTTAAGTGTTATGTGCACCATGATTGCTGCTTTTATTTTTGCTTTGACTTTGTTAATTCATTTGCGTTACATACATACATATATCGTGCATGTAGTATGTGGCAACAACAAAATACAAAAAGGCATACAAAACTAAGCCATACATTTGGCTAACTGTTGTAACAAAACTTTCAACAAAAAAACAGCCAGCACAAGCATGTTGCCACTTGAACTCCAACTCCAACTCAAAAACTCAAAGGCTCTAATCCACTCTCCATCTCGGGCATTTTTCAAATCAGCTCTAATTGTTTACGTATCAATAACCAATTTCTTGTTGCCGTCGTTGTTGCTGTTGTGTGGCATAACTAATTATGATTAATGCTTTGAAGTCAGCCCCTGACATTTTCAGTTAATTGACAGCCAAAAGCAGGGCTGCACTTACATATACCATATATGTATGTATATGTATATGTATATGCATGAGTATGACACTCACACACGGAGGTGCATTGAACTTATGCATTAAGTGGTAAAACTGTCATTTCTATTTGTAGAGGCACCAAAACACAGCAGAAACCAATATAATTTGTACTGCATTCGAATATCAACAAAACCAATGGAATGGCAACCCATCCCAATCCATCCCATCCCATTCAAACTAATCGGTATAAGTGTTGGCCTGCTGACCTTTTTCCACACATTGCTAATGCCGCAGTCATCGCCACTGTCAGTCAGCCTCACACTCCCCATCACAACCGGCATTTTATGTTGCTACCGGTTTTATTTAAATATTTTCACTTATTCCCGGCACGTTTTACCTATTTTCCCATTAAGCACTAAACGCTTTAGGTTAACATGCACTCAAAATAGTTGGAAGTTTTAATGTTCCACATTGAAGTTCTTTAGTTGTCATTCTTTTTAACAGTAAACCGATTAATTTTGATTTTCTCTTTTTTGCCTAGCCTAGAACTTGTGACATTCATGATATTAGTTTGTCCATTTTCAATATTTGATTATATCGATGCATATCGAAAACTTCTCCTTTAAGTTATAAAGTTATATGTATTTTATTTTGAAAATCTAGACTAACATTTTTGTAGGTTTAAAGCAGACCAATTCTATATGGAAATCTACAGAAACCTCTTTAGCTAAGACTACGAACAGACAGACGAACATTTTTATATAAAGTCTTCTTGGTGTTGTTCAAGAATATATTTACTTTTTATGATAGGAAATGCTTTCTTCTAGATGCAGGTTTATCATTTAAATTAAGATTTAAACATTTCTAAAGTAATTGAATGCTCCCCTCTAACCAACTAACTAACATAAAGCATTCTATAGACTGATTCATTCATTCATTCATTTATTCACTAATATTGATATGTACATTTAATGTGTGAGAGTAATATTCTAAGGGTTAAGAGTTCAGCTGCTTGGCATTTTCTACTTAAATATGTAACAAGTCGCTAGACATTAATGACATCTTGAAAATACATTTAGATAGAACTAACGACTAGAACTGGAAATTATGCTAGGATATTTATATGAGGATACGTTGAATATAAACATCTATTATGAAAATTATTGTGGAGACGTTCCAGTCTCATCGCCACTTGTTCAACATTGGTTCTGTGGTATATCTTGTAACGTACAAAGCCTTAACGTAGCCGATGGGCAGCAAAAATTATTGTATCTAATTAGAATGTGCCCCATGGTTGGGCGGCAAAAATTTCTGTAACTAAATATCTATAACCACGACACCACAAAGGCTTACCAACCATTGCAGTCATCAACTATACGTTATTCTGTGAGGCCTATCTTGGTGTTAACACGATTCATCTGCGGGACTCTTAATGCGGCTAGCAAGACAATCGGCTGGGGTGGTTCTTTGATGAATGTGTTTCACCCACGTCAGCAACTTTAAATAAAGTCCCTGTGCTGAAACTCGAAAAGAATAGAAGAAAATAGTCCTAGTGTTGGCTGTATAGGTGCATTTACAGCCGCGCTCTCTACCCACCCTACCATGATTTTCCTTTCAGCGCTAGGGGAAAATCCCAGAACAAACATCCTTATTCACATTAGATTGCCCAAAAAGAAAGTTCAGAAAATTACCTCATTATAAAAATCATTATTATTCACTTAAATTAATGTATTCTCACAATCATTCATTTCTTAGAATCTAATGTTTCATGTAGTATTCTGAGAACAAAGTTAACTCACATTAAAAAAAACCAAAACCATTCCATAATATATATATAAGAAAATTTACAACTTCATAAATGATCAACAAATTAATTTGTAATTACTAAAAAAAATATATAGCTCGAAACTTTAACGCATATCGATTTATATTCAAAGATAATTAAATCAATATCAAAAAAAAATATTCTAAATACTCGGCATAATTTCATGAACATTAACTTCTCTTTTTATACCCTTGCAGAGGGTATTATAAAATTGGTCAGATGTTTGTAACGCACAGAAGGAGACGTTTCCGACCCCATAAAGTATATATATTCTTGATCAGCATGAGAAGCTAAGTCGATATAGCCATGTCCGTCTGTCCGTCTGTCCGTCTGTCCGTCGGTGCGTACGCGTTTTACTCAGCCATCTTAAGAGCTATCGGGATGAAATTTTTTTTGGGAGCTTTTTTTACCCGGGTGAGATAAAGTATGAAAATCTTTGGGATCGGACCACTATGTCATATAGCTCTAGAAGAAACATTTTTGCAAAAATTGGAGTATCCCCATGAAATTTACCAATATGATAGTAATAGATATAAAATCTCAGATCCCAAAATTTGAATCTGATCCGATAAATAGAACACAAGTTACAGTCAATATAAATCGGTTCAAACGCTGCCGGCAGCGCTGCTTGCTGCCTACTACTGCCATCATCAAATCAACAGAGCACACGCATACACACACAGACGCAACGCTACATGAACTGTATGTGTATGCGTGCCGTGCTTTGCTTAGAAAATGATGGAAGAAGAAAAACTTGTGGTAAAAAGAGAAATAATATTTTGTTTGTGTATTGATGAATTGAGTTGCAGGGAAAGAAATTTCAAAAAGGAAAAATATTATTGCCAAGTATACTGCAAGGGTATATAAACTTCGGCATAGCCGATATATTTTTATATTGCTATTTTTTTTTTTAAACTTCGACCCACTATGCAAAAGCAAAACGCAACGCTTACATATGCAGCGTATAAAAATTAACCGTTCAATTTTTTTCAACTCTTCACATACAAAATGTTTCAATAAAACAATTATGCATATTTATTCACTCTTGCCTTTTTCTCTTTTGATACTTTTCACTTTTCAGTTCATTTTCTTTTTTTTTTTCTTTTCTTTACGCATGATTTTATTTGAAACCCACCAAAAGAGGGGCAAACGGAGTGGAGATAAGCAACGTCAATTGTTTTCGCTTTTGTCTCTGCATTGAATACTCTTGCTTAACGTCTCCGACTTCGCTTTATATTTTGGTAACAAAAAAATGTAGTAAAAAAAACTCACCCTTGTAGCGTCCGACGAAGGCCTTCGAGGAATTGCTGTAGAGGCTATAGATTTAATTTAATTTTTTTTGTATTAATTATGTTCACATTTTTTGTTACCAAGTAAAGCAATTGCTCATGCTTGTTTTTTTAAACATTTTTTTTTTTTCTTTTATATTTTCACTTTTTCTTCCTCTGTTATAGATTTTTTTTTGACCTTTCAATTTTGCATTAGATTTCATTTTTCCATATTTTTGTTTTTACTCCTTTTTTTTCATTTTTAGTTACCTCGCGACTTAAAAAAAACAATTTTGGTTTTGCACAATGTGGCTCGAAATGTTGCTTTGCGTTTTCTTCTTTGTATACTTTTTTTCCACTTGCTTCACTCCTTTTGCTTTTTTTTTTTTTTTTCCTCTTACCAATTATTACTTGTACACCAACTTATTCTAGCTTTCGATTCTAGTATATTACCTAGGTTTAAACAAAAGAAGAAGTTAAAAATTTTCGTTTTCCCTATGGCTTTCTGGCTTAAATTCTTTTTTACTTGATTTTCACTTTTTAACTCGGATACTATTTATTCTTTGGGCTGCGTGTTTTCGCTGTTTTCACTTTTCACCGCTTGCCGCGTGTCGTATCAAAATCTGACTGATCAGATGGTCGCCAATGTAATTGTTTCGTCTCTTTGGTGAATAACTTCTTCGCTGCTTGCACTATCCAACATAAATGTCTTGGACTTCTGGCTTTGGAAATCATTGACACCAAAATTTGGGCTTTACGTTTGTCTAACAAAAAAAATTATTTACACATACATGATAAAATGTGAATGTCGTTAATGCGTTTTTTTTTTCTTTTCTTTAGAGCTGTATAATTACCTTCTGCTTAATCAAAGCAATACATTTTAATTTCCTTTTTCTTTTCCATCATGAACGAACATACCGAGACTTTGAAAATCTGCGTGCAAAATTTTATTTGCAAAAATTACCAAATTTTAATGATTCAAAGAAAAATTAGCACTTACTCAAGAAGTATATCTTGAAATAGAGAACACCAACATCAATGGTTTCTTTATTATTTCCGATTTAAGCCCATGAAGGATGGCTTGTATTTATTCGGATTTAAAATTTACTTGGGTTATTTTAACCACAAAAAAAAATGAAATATTAATTTTTTTCTCACTTCCTGCAAAGAACTGTTCCGCTCGGTTGCCAATTTGAAAAGAATTTATCAAGATAGTTCGCCTATGCTCTATGCCTAGCTTTGATCTTCGTTTAGACCCGAAGTCAATTGTCAAAGTGACATTATCCGCTATTGGCATAATGGGAAAAAGAAATGTACCACTGTGGTGAACTTTCTTTCTGCAATCAAGCAGTGCATTCGCGGGTCTTTTAAATGCTGCCATCCTTTCTTTTTTTACTTTTTTTTTTTTTTCTTTTGAGCTGCAAGTTTTACTCAAGGCACCTCCACAACCACAGACGAATTCTAGAGTTTTCTCGGGGAATTAGTCTGAAAACCTCATTGTTTAATATCTTTGGCATGATATGTTCCTTGTAATTTTCCTTGGAGGTCTTCTAAAACATAATAACAATTCCCTAAACATTCCCTGACTCTAGATTTCACCCATTGAGGATTGAATTTCGCATTCGTATTTTTCTGAAAATTACTCTGGCTGAAGTTTCTTCTGAATACTTCTTGCCCTATCCTAAAATGAATTTGCCGAGTGCGCAAGTTATACTGCTTGGCGTTTTTATCTGCTGCTGATGCAAATCGCTGTTTTATTTCTTTTCTCAACAACTGCAATTGATCGTCTTTCCTAAGGGGATTAAGTGATTCATCTAATAAATTGAACTTACTTAGTAGACTATAATGAGACCCATGTGTAATCATATCAAAGCCAAAAACTGCATGATATGGAGAACAATTAATGCTCACATGATGACCATTCCGCAGAGCACAACTAATAGCTGGAATATGTTCATCCCACTCTCTATGATCATCGTTAAGATAAGCTCTAATCGCTGCTATGATTGATCGATTCACCCGTTCTGAGGCATTGGCTTGAGGTGAATACAACGCTGTATATACATGCTTAATACCAAGCATCGTTAGCCACGCGTTAAATTCGACCGCTTTGAATTGTGCTCCGTTATCGCTCACTAGGATTTCCGGAATACCAAACATAAAGAAAATATGATCCTGAAGAAACTCCTGTATTAAACGAGATTTCAACTTCTTCAACGGACAAAGCCAATGAAATTTGCAAAAGTGATCCAAAACTATTACCAACCCAATATGCCCTCGCTTACTGCGTGGATATGGACCGAGCAGGTCTATGTATAACCTTTGAAAAGGACCCATTGAAAGTGCTGGCTTTCCCAACGGCGGTTTTAAAATGTAATTCTGGGCTTTGGTAGACTTGCAAATATCACAGTTACGTACATAATCTCTCACTTGTGACACCATGCCTGGCCAATAAAAAAATCTCCTTATTAATTCTAGGGTCTTAGCCATTCCTCCATGTGCTGATATAACACTATTATGAGCACTGCCTATGACTTCAGTCCTCAAACCAGATGGAATCCACAGTTTCCATCTCGATTCTTGATTTTCTAAATTTCCATCATCATGTTCAGTTCGTATATAGACAAAACCATCTTCTACTCGTATATCTGGATACTCTCCCAGACTATCTAAAAACTTTTTTTTCAAATTCTGATATTCACTATCACCAAAACAGTTGGAATTTAAATCAACACCAGGATAAACTTCTTCTAGTGCACTTATTTCATCTGAAAACATTCTCGAAAGCGCATCAGGTACGACATTGTCCCGACCTCTTCTATGGCTTATCGTGAACTTGTAAATTTGCAATTTCATGGCCCATCTAGCCAACCGTCCCTTCAAATTAGGTTGCTTCATCAGCCACAAAAGGCTCGCATGATCCGTAATCAATTCAAACTCCTGCATCTCAATATAGCATCTAAACCTGTCGATTGCTTCTAATGCTGCTAAACATTCCCGCTCCGTTACACTGTAGTTTCGTTGAGCTGAACTCAGTTTCTTGGACATAAATACAATTGGTTTTTCTTCTCCTTCATCTGACATTTGAACTAACGTAGCGCCTATGCCGACATCGCTCGCATCGCAATGCACATAGAACTTCCGTCAGACTTAAGCTTTTCAAAGGATTTCTGAGCTTGCTCGTTCCAGACAAATTTATTTTTCGACGACAGAAGCTCGGTGATTGAAAAACTAATATCTGAAAAGTTAGGTATAAATCGTCTATACCATCCGACTACTCCCATAAACGCTCTTACTTGTTTAACTGTTTTCGGAATTGGCCATGACTGAATCGCGTCTGTTTTTGATGTGTCAGTTGAAATTCCTCCATTGCCTACTATATATCCTAAAAATGCAACTTTTGTGACACAAAATTTGCTCTTTGCCACATTTAGAGTCACATTCGCCATTCGAAATTGCTCAGCTAGCTTGGCTAACACAATAAGATGTTCCTCAAAGCTTTCTGATACTACACATAAATCGTCTAAGTATCCAAAAGTACAATATTTTAATTCAGGGGTATTATTTCATCCATTAGTCTACACATTGTTTGCGCGGCATTACACAAACCAAATGGCATAACCACAAAATGATACAATGGACGACAGGGTACTGTAAATGCTGTGATTGCTTTTGATTCCTCACTCAAACCGATTTGCCAAAAAGCATCCTTCAAATCTATCTTGGAGATGATGTTAGCTTTTGGTAGTCTTGCGAAAATTCCATTGATGCTGGGCAGTGGGTATGCGTCTTTCTTTGTAACCTCGTTAATACGTCGTGCATCTAAGCATAAACGAACTTTTCCAGGTTTAATCACCAAACGCATGGGCGAACTCCAAGGACCATTTGACTTCTCAATAACTCCTAGCTCTAACATTCTATCGATCTCCTGAAACATAATTTTTCCAACCGCCGGTGAAACTGGGTAAAATCGCTGTTTAATCGGGGTGGCATTGCCTACCTCTATATGATGTTGCAGAAGCTTTGTTCTTCCGAGGCCTTGCCTTTCAAAGTCTGGAAATAGACTAATGATTCCGCCTAAACGTTTTTCTTCTTCTGCTGTCAGCGGAAACTTTTCCTCACCGTCTTTCTCTGGTAATCTAGGCACGTTGCTATTTGAAGTTTCAATCGAGGAAATTACCCCCGGGCCAATTTAAAAGCTTTCCAAAAATCTGTTCCTAATACTACCCTATGCTTAATCGAAGGATTATAAAGAAATTAATGTCCTTCATCTGCTCCCTATATTTTACGTTCAGTTGTATGGATCCAATAACTGTTTGTGGCTTTCCATCAGCCGTTTTTACTGACGAATTAATTTTGCGAAATTTTGAATTGTGCGACCAGTCTATTTTAGCCAGGTCTGCTCCAATGCAACTAATATTTGCCCCTGTGTCTAATAAGCCTAATTCTAAAAATTTTCAGCAATCCTTCCTTCTACGTCACAGTTCCAACAAACCAAAGAATTCGCCACTCGCTGAACTGCATCTACCTCTTTCACCGACAACTCGTCTTCTGACTGTTCTGTGGCGTCTAGTACTGCAGCTACGGATTGGTAAACGGGTTTAGAAAAATTTACACTCTTGATCGGACGCTAAATTAGTGTCTCTCCCAATAGATTTTCTCTTCTTTGTACTAACTGTCGTAGATGTGACACCGAAACAACTGATATATATAACAATGCTTGTATACTCCTTTTGTTCCACAGCCGTAACAAAAGATAATCCGATCTTCTAGGCACATGTCCCAGCGATCCTTCCTTCTACGTCACAGTTCCAACAAACCAAAGAATTCGCCACTCGCTGAACTGCATCTACCTCTTTCACCGACAACTCGTCTTCTGACTGTTCTGTGGCGTCTAGTACTGCAGCTACGGATTGGTAAACGCACTTCCGGTATCAGGTTACGCTGCAACTGCTGCACTAGTCTATCCTCTTCCAATGGAACCGAAAGCCTACTAACAATGGATATTACATCTTCATAAAAATTATCAAATGATTCTCCAATCTCAAAAATCTTCTTCAAAAATTAAATCATCATACTTCTTATCACGATATTGTCTTTTGAGTTTGTCACAAAAATCTGTTTATTCTACTTGCGTGATCTCTTTACGGTATCTCCAATACCAATCTCGGGCTTTTCCAGTTAGGAGAATATGTAGGTTCTTACAGACTACTGAAAAGTCTCCATCTAAACTATCCATAGTTAATGCACGCACTCTGTACAAGAATTCTTGCACGGTACTGCCTTTTTGTGATCCCTCGAACTTTATAGCCCAACTCTGAAGAAATCGGCGAATTTCTGGGTGAAGATTGTGCTCTAGCCTGCGTATTTAATTCTTGTTTGCTGGCTGCTGCTTCATTCGTCTGCAAACTCTCAAACTTCTGATTTATAAGATTCTCTATTCTTTCAAACAGTCTTTCGTAGTCGACCGCTGTCCCTCAAAATTTTCTGGTTGTGCGCGTTGTACTCTTCGCTTAGCAGGTCTTCCCTGTCTTTTCGCTGTTCGTAGTGGTTCTACCTCTTCTGATGAATTCATTACCGTATTTTGCGGACTAGTGTCATCAGGTATGGCTGACTGTTCTGGACCAGATAAAAGGTGTGCTTGCCTCTGCTGTCGCGTATTATGGACTTTAGGAACTGGAGGAGGTCTTCCCTGTCTTTTCGCTGTTCGTAGTGGTTCTACCTCTTCTGATGAATTCATTACCGTATTTTGCGGACTAGTGTCATCAGGTATGGCTGACTGTTCTGGACCAGATAAAAGGTGTGCTTGCCTCTGCTGTCGCGTATTATGGACTTTAGGAACTGCTCCTCGTTTTTGACTGGCTGATAACTCAGTTCTAACTTGTACATCTCTAAGGTGGCATAAGGACTTGCATACCGGACACTCTTGATTTGTCGAAACATAAGTAATTATACAATTTCTATGAAATGAGTGCATACACTTTGTCGTTGCCCTTTCGTGTACGTCTGAAATAACTTGTGAACAAATGCTACACACTTGTGATGAGGATGATCGTGGTGCCTCCTCGTAATCTCTATCACTGTGTATTACTGACATTTTTAAATATTCGATAGCGTTATCAATTCAACCAAATGTTAATCAAATTCTTATTATTTTTTTTTTTTTTTTTAATAATAGTTTTGAATAATTTTTCTTTTCGGGTTACTCTAAGTGAATTCAGGTGTAATAATTTACTTTATCACTAGGGACTACTCTTGAAATCTGCGTTAGGGATGCTATTTTCTTAGCAACCGGAAATAGAAATTTACATAAGTACACTCATATTTTGGGTAGTGTCTTTCTTTTTAAGCGGTTGGGTTAGGGTCACTTGACTCTACAACCCATAGTTCCATTCTCAAAAAAAAATCATCTTCCCTCTTTTATTTGAGTTGCACCTACATAAATGAATTTAAAAAGGGATTCGTTACCGTCTTAATACAGTCTCTTGCTATGCCAATTATGATCTGGGGTTGGCTGATTAAACCATTAATGTTGGCACCAGTGCACTATGGTCTGGATGTCGATTTTTTTGGCATAAACTACAGTTTGAATGCTAGAGAGTTGAAATTTTGCAAGCATGCTGGAAATACTAAAAGAAAATTTCAATTTTTTTTTTTTTTGGAATTGCACCATGGCTTTACCGCGATTTGTCGAAAACTATAAAATTTGACCCGATTGCATACTTTCAGGCTGCATTTTTAAATATTCGGAACTGTTTTGACCAATTAATAATTATAAACATGCACAAAATAGATAGTTTAAAATTTTTTTCGTATTCCAGATGGTTATTGTTGACTTTACTGTAGATCCATTCTGATACAGATTTTATTTCTCGATTGTTGCTGCACCAAATATCGATGAGTTCTTTATGACAAAATTCGAACTTGCCTGAATATTATCAAATTAATGGAAAAGGGGGAAAAACGGGGCGAAGGCATTAGTTTGCGATCAAAGACGACATATATAGGTACAAACTTGTGTCATTACTTTTTGTCAGCAGGTGTCAGCTCGTTAGTTCTATTCCACGAAACACAGAGAACGCAAAACAATTTTCTAAAAAAATACACATTTATTGGACATTACACAACACTTGAAAATTTGCACTTTCCAAATGTCGATTACGCACAAAGCACATGTCTGATTTTGAGACCCTGGTACGAACCCAGGGATGCCATTGAAATTTTTTTTTTTATAGATATTTTGTGCTCAGGGTATCTACTTTCATAAGAAATTACCAAAACCACCGAATCTTTTCATGAAAGTTTGGACTTTATGCCAAAAAAAACGACATCCAGACCATAGTGCAATGTCCTGACCACTCAGAATTAAGCTGCTACGGGCTATAAAAAAAGGGATAACAAAACTAGACTGACTAGTCTATGTACTCTCTACAATAATACTAGCGGTTGCATTATCCTTGGATGATGTTTCAGCCATTTGTTACAATCATAATTCCAGGTAATACGTACTCTATTAAAGCAAGAGGTACAGAGTCTAGGCTACCATCATGCCTTCGCCTACTCAACACTTTTCAAACCAGAGTCTAGCTCTCGGTCACATGCCAAAAGTTAGTAGTTTCTGCTGTTTGACAGTTATTGTTTGACTTGGGTTCATGTTCACAGTTAGCTTTAAAATATTCGGAACAATTAGTAACCTAGTTGAATATCCGGACCAGATCTCTGGGCATCGCCGGAGACGGTAATTCCAATAATAGTTAACTTTACGATTTTAATTGTTGATAGTATAGAATAAAAGATTAGAATGCACAAAGAAATTAAAAGAAGAAAAGGGGTCAATCTACCAAATGAATTATCTACCTGAGAAAACCTTAAGGAGATAATTATCAAATTAGAATCGGGCCCCTCAGTTGGGCGCCAAAAATTACTGTAACGTACAAAGCCTTAACGTAGCCGATGGGCAGCAAAAATTATTGTATCTAATTAGAATGTGCCCCATGGTTGGGCGGCAAAAATTTCTGTAACTAAATATCTATAACCACGACACCACAAAGGCTTACCAACCATTGCAATCGGCAACTATACGTTATTGTGTAAGGCCTATCTTGGTGTTAACACGATTCATTTGCGGGACTCTTAATGCGGCTAGCAAGACAATCGGCTGGGGTGGTTGTTTGATGAATGTGTTTCACCGACTCACACGTCAGCAACTTTAAATAAAGTCCCTGTGCTGAAACTCGAAATAGAATAGAGAGAAAAGAATAGAAGAAAATAGTCCTAGTGTTGGCCACCCTACCATGATTTTCCGTTCAGCGCTAGGGGAAAATCCCAGAACAAACATCCTTATTCACATTAGATTGCCCAAAAAGAAAGTTCAGAAAATTACCTCATTATAAAAATCATTATTATTCACTTAAATTAATGTATTCTCACAATCATTCATTTCTTAGAATCTAATGTTTCATGTAGTATTCTGAGAACAAAGTTAACTCACATTAAAAAAAACCAAAACCATTCCATAATATATATATAAGAAAATTTACAACTTCATAAATGACAACTTCGTTTAATGAAGCCAAGAAGGCTGCATGCTCTATTGACAATAGAAGAAATATGAACATTAAATGAAAGTTTTGGGTCAAACTGTCAGTCCGTCCGTCCGTCTGTGCGAATGCGTTTTACTCAGCCGTCTTAAGAGCCATCGGGCTGAAATTTTTTTTCGGTGTTTTTTATTACCCGGGAAAAATAAAGTAAAGTTAAATTTTATGAAACTAGAAGAAACATTTTCATAAAAATCGGAGTATGCTATGAAATTTACATATGTGATAATAATGGATATAAAACCCCACATCCCAAAATTTGAATGTGATCGGATAAATATAACACAAGTTACAGTCAATATAATAATTGGCTCTGCTCCCAGCTCTGACGGCAGCGCTGCTTGCTGTCTACTACGTCTTTCGTCATCAACAGAGTACATGCATACACACACATTTATGCGTGCGTTGCTTTGCTTTTTGAGGGAAGAAGAACAAATTGTAAAATAGAGAGTAAAATTGTTTTGTTTGTATATTGATGAATTGAGTTGCAGAAAACAAATTTTGAACACGTAAAATTATTATTACCAAGGACTGCAAGGGTATATAAACTTCGGCATAGCCGATGTTAGCTTCTTTGATATTTATTTCTATAAATTTATATAAATTTTCAGTTTTTATATCAACTTTATATGCTTTGAATTCAAAAATTGGCATTTTGTACTCACCTGAGTTTTCGGCAATAATAATACCACCTTTTGTCAATTTAACTCCAGACTCGTCAAACACTACTGTCACTCCAGCCTTAGAGATTAGATTTTCTGTAACTTTGCAGTATAACGCATCTTCTAGTGTTATCTGGTACCCATTTTCAAGACGAACGATTCCACGTTTTGTTGCAAAGATGTACTGCCCTTCCTTGGCGATAGCAATCTTCACTGGAGTTTGAAGTTCAGCAGAATCCATAAAAAGTGTCTCATCATTTATTATGTGGTCGGATGCACCGGAGTCAAGGATGAAATTCACATTTGTTTCCAACTTATTTGTATTTGAATTTAAACTTTTAATCATGAACGCGAAACCTTTATTATTGTCAATTAATAGTTTTTTATATGCATAACAATTTTTTTTTATGTGCCCTGGCTTGCCACAGTGGTGACATTTTATATTATTATGTTTGTATTTGTCATTATATGGCTTGCGAGTAGTATTATTTTTATTATAATTTTGATTTTTATATTTATACTAGCAAACCCGGCGAACTTCGTAACGCCTAACAGTCAAAGAATTTCGTGTTACCTTTTAGCTTGAAACTTGCCATTTAAAATGGTGGCCTCAATCACGTTCTTCATTAATTTTTTAATAACCAATCGTGTGCCATTGCACAGCCGTGGTGGGTTCAAGTTACGGAGCAAAATCACCGGAGATCCTACTTTCAATTGTAAGTGGTGCGGTGGCAAATCCAAGGAATTCAAAAATTCTACTTGGTAATTTACAGCTTCGATAGTATTGCAAACTGTATCAACAGATTTGTATGACACAGAGTCTGTTGGCAACAATTGTTGTATCTTGAAATTTAATCCATGAACGTCCACATTTTTCGCTGCTAAAATGGCTCTTTCTGTCAGCCACTCAAGATTTATATATTGTGTGTGTACATCGGGAAATATACAGTCGATGAGAACATCTTGCGAGTGGACGATTGTGCAAAAACCGGTTGGTAATTTTATTGATCCAGTATTTTCATGTACGGCAACTTTCCCATTGCCAATATCTAATAGCTGTTTCGAAAAAGTTTCGGATGGATCCTGAAGCGTTTGAACGCGCATGTTCACATGCCCTGTCATGACGATGTATTGCACTTTGTCCAGGTAATAACGCTGTAATTTCCTGCCATTTTGGATTACATGTAAAAGTAATAAAAAAGCAAGGTCGTCCATATTCACGTACGAAGGTCATAGCATCCTGTATGTATTCTTGCAAGTGACGTGGACTACCTATGTACGATGATGGTAGGATGACAGAGTTACCGATTTCGGCAGTATCAGCGTTGCTGGCAATAGCATCTCGCAAGTGAATGTATTCTTCCGCACGCAGCTTCTGTTGGTTAAATCGCAGGTATCGTAGTCGTTCACTCTCTATCTTGACGTACATATCGACCATAAATTGTTGGCAAAGCTCACGACATCGTAGAATTATATTATCCTGAGCACGTCTAATCATCAACCGAAACGAATATAAATCCTTTGAGCTAATATTCTTGATTGTTTCGGTTCCTATAATAGTATATCCATGTATTAATTGAAGAGTTTTCATATTCTTAATGAATGAATTACCTGTTACCGGATCTCGTTGCTTAATGTTTATGCAATATCCGTCTTGTCCCTTCCAAAAATGAGTGGATATTGGAGAGCATCATATAAACGATGGGTATCAGGAATGGACTGAAGAGAATTATTTCTTCTTCGAATCACGATTTGTCGCGTAGCTGTATGGTCGCCAACCATGATTCCAGCCACGTCGTCAACAACAGGTGCGTTGAATCGACGTATATGCCCTCCAGCTGGTGTTCTATCAGGATTGATGAAAATAGCGTGATTGTCACTTTGTAGCTTATGCATATGTGATTTGAATAATTTCAACAATTCGTTGTGCTCATTTAACAGAGCGTCCAGCTCGCTGACAATGCGCGTTGCAAATGGTGAATTGAGGTGATTTGTCATTTGAAAACATGAATTGAATTGCCGAATTGAACGCAAGAACAGCGAAGAATTTGGATCAGTACCAATAAGGAGGCCGTGCAATGGTTCCGGCGGTGTTTCAATTTCTGGAAGTTTCACTTTTCCTGATGAGCAACACATCCCTAAGGGATGACAGTGCGGGCATTCCTTGTCCAATGTACCAATTACCACTTTGGAATGAGCGTAATATTCAACATCAGGCTCATACTGAAATGCTAGTCGAAGAAATGAATGTGATGTAAATGCTCGAAGTACTTGTTGATGTTGGTCAATCCCTCTACGTCTGTTGGCTACGAATCTGCGCGCTTCTCTCCGTTCCAATTGTCTTTGTTGGTTTCGCTCATCTCGTGATGCACGTAACTGCGCCATTCTTACACAGACATCTGCATTACTTTGTTGCCTTTCTGCATCTGATCTTATTGCTCTTCTATCTTGCATGCCTCTAGATCTGTTTGTTTGACGACTCAAATTAGCCCCCCTGCGTGTTCGTGGCATTGTTGTAATAAATCAAGTTGGAAAACTGATTGGTGTATAACGTGTATTATTTTCTTGATCAATAATTAGCGCAGCGAGTTGTAACAACGACTGAACTCGAGACGCACAATTCTTGTGCACGCCTTCCACCGAACCACACTCGGCGACAGCGACAGAACGCTTGTCCTGAAGTTAAAAGAAAATCAAATCAGAAGATCAGATTCAACTGTTTGTTCCGAAAAAAAAACTGGAAAATTAAATTTTTGTATCCAATCCAATCCCCAAGCGAAGCCGTGTGAACTCAACAGTGTACATTACCTTTCTGAAATCTAGAAAGTCTCAACGTTGTATATGGTTTTTCACGGCCTGTTTCGATTGGAAGATTTAAATTATTTTCGTTGAATTTCATCTCTTATCAAGTAGGCCGTGTGTCTAATTTCACTCGTATAAAACACAGGGTAGTTCAGATATCCAGCACAGTTAGTCAGTTTTAATCGTGAGCTCGTTATTATTTGGGTATAAAAAATAGATGTTGGCCTATTCTCAGTCCTACCCGATCTGCATAAAAAATTTCGTGAGAATCGGTCGAGCCGTTTCGAAGTAGTTTTGTAACAAACACTACACACTCGAGAATTTTATATATATAGATTTGTTATTATAATTGTTTTTGTAGTTATTATTATTATTATACTTATTTTTAACCTCAACGTGTAATACCTTTTTACTTGTGTCATTATTAGCGTTGTTTA
Source organism: Drosophila willistoni (assembly GCF_018902025.1). Classification (NCBI taxonomy): domain Eukaryota; kingdom Metazoa; phylum Arthropoda; class Insecta; order Diptera; family Drosophilidae; genus Drosophila; species Drosophila willistoni. Next base: position 13,607 of record NW_025814071.1, on the reverse strand, counting down.
GTTTTGTCTCATGATCGAGCAAACGGTGCTTAACAAAAACTAGAGTAAGATTTTCTTCCGACAGTGTCTCTATAGCAGTGATGACACCGTCATATGATGTTGGCAAAGTGTGCAGTAAGTGCGAAACCTTGTCCATTTCGTCTATATTGGCGCCTGATGCTAACAATTCATTAATCATATCGTCAAAAATAATAAAGTGGTGTACAAGAGACATATTGTTTTTTAGTTTAAGCGACAACAACCGTTTTCGCGCAGATAACTGAGATGCCACACTTTTTCGTTTATACACAGAATCCAGATTCCTTAGAATATCACGTGCTGTGTTGTTGTCTGTTGCGAAATCCAAAAATGCATTGCTTAAGTGCCCTACCACTATACTTTTTGCATACCGTTCGGCCTTAACCCAACTTTCATCTGTTTCTTTATGAGCCTCGCTATCAATAACTTTTAATGCATCTTGTTCAGCAAGAAGTGCTTTTATTCTTTTTTCCACACAGAATTTCTCACCGTTAAACTGATTTATAGTAAGCTTTATCTTTTCCATAATTCTATATATTTTTATACCCTTGCAGAGGGTATTATAAAATTGGTCAGATGTTTGTAACGCACAGAAGGAGACGTTTCCGACCCCATAAAGTATATATATTCTTGATCAGCATGAGAAGCTGAGTTGATATAGCCATGTCCGTCTGTCCGTCTGCCCGTCCGTCTGTCCGTCTGTGCGAATGCGTTTTACTCAGCCGGATCGGATAAGAGCTGAAGTCAATGGTTGCTTTAATATATGTAGCGTTGATTCAATGATCGTTACTATATTTATTTATTTATTAATATTTGAATTTTTTGATGATAATCGAGTTCAATATATTGTTAAGAATTTATTATCATACTTATAAAAATAACACTGGACTACTGATGGACCTTGACCCAACTGGGACTCAGTTGACAGTTTCTTGCGAATGATTTACAGACTTTTTAACCTTGCTCTCTCTACTACTACTAGAATGTTCGGCCACTACGTGTTTATTTCTTCTCTTCTATTACTTTAGATTCTGCTCTATCAATGCCATAACATTTAGCCCTCCTGAGAGTACATTCGACCCGAATGGCAAAAACTTCATATATTCCGATACAGTTGATGTCCTATTAGGCCCTTCCGCATGTTCGACTTTCTCTACTTCAAATATTCCTCGATTACCTCACATTATATGGTCCTACTTTCCTTAAAGCTTCAGATCAACCCCATATTAAGGACGCCTTATAGCAACCAAATCATTTAGATTAGCTGACTTCTTGTTCTCCTCCTGAATTTGTTTCATATTTTTAACTGCTTCCATTCGTATTTTCTTCCAATGTTCTGCTAGTTCTTCGATTAGAAGATCATCGAGTAGTTCTTTAAGGTTTACATCTTCTGAAGAAGCGATCTTAGTACTTAGTACTTAATGATTTGTTGAACTTTCCCTACGTATTTATACCATAAAGCTGGATTAACTAAACTCATTTTAGCTTACATTGGTATGAACAATCTTGTGAACCCTTTCAACCTGCTCATTTCCTCGCGGTACTCCGATGGTAATCAATAAGTGCACGATGTCGTGATCGTCGCAATACTTTTTGGAGATGTGCGATGTAAAAGCCGCGCCTCTATCAGATATCAATCGTACTGGCTTCCCAAAATTTGTTGCTTGAACTTCTAAACACCGTATCACTTCATCTTCGCCAGTGCTTCTGGTGTGATGCAACCAAACAAGTAGTTATACCGTTTATTTGTAAGTTCCATTGGTCACCCTTCTGTATTGAAGGTCTAAATGACCCTGGTTATGTGCAAGTCTAATTATCTCATGTTCCAACGCCGAAGGCACTACAATCAACTCACAATTAGGGTCTCTATAGAGAATCTCGTTCTCTATACAGAAGTCTTTGTAGCTTTTTTTCGACTAATGTCTTTACTGCCTTGGTCTACTCATCTTGCAACTGAGCTTCTTTTAATCGATGTTAAATAACAGAGCTGTATTTGTAACAGAGCTGCCCCAAATCCGTCCGTCTAAAATACTTCAGTTTGCAATTTTGGGTTAAGCATGATGGGTTCTTTGGTCAACGAAGCTCTAAGTTCTTCGAAAGCGAGTTTGTGTATATCTTTGAATTCAAACTTCGAATCCTTACGCATTAAATCGAACAACGGTTTCGCGATTTGCATTTCTTTTTGGCTGCTAGTTTCCAATTAATTTCTCTACTTCCCCTTTTATCAAATGGTTCAAATGCGAAACATTTACATATGTCTAGACTTTTATCCCTCTTTTCAATATCTGACTCATTTTTTGTTTCTCTCGTTGTATAGAGGTCGGCCCGGTAGTGTGAATGCCGTTTACTCTTTGACTCCTCAGTGAATGGATGGAACGAACTCCAAGGACTAGAAGAACTCAATTAACCCTAATGACAACATTCTGTCAATCTCGGCAAGGAGAAGCTATTCTTATATATATATATATATATAAAAGAAAGTCGTGTTAGTTCAAACAACTAAAACTCGAGATCTGCTAAACCAATCTTCATGGTTATTGATCCCTTTGGAATTGTTTGCCCCCGAATATTAGAATACATCTTAAAAACAATAAATAACTGCCGAAAAACCTCTTAAAACAGCCAATTTCGTTTCCCTATACAAACGTTTTCTAACAGTCAATTTAAATAAAGTCAACTGTTGTTTTAATGTCATTGTAGTTCTCTGTAATATACAATGTGAAAACTAAAAGAAAAATTCGAATATTGTGTTTTGTGTAGTAACATAATAGAAATTCGAATATCGTGTTTTGTGCATAATAGAAATACGAATATTGTGTTTTGTGCAGTGTTTAGTAACCCATATTATCAAACGAAACCCATTAGCAATCTAATCATTATGCCACGTCCTACAAGATCTTCCTGGCGGAACCGTAATGCAATTAGGCTACAGAACATCGCGAGTCAATTATCCGATGAACAAGGAGAAATTATACGAGAAGAGCGCCGCGTTAATATTCAAGAAGAGGATTAATTCGTGCTTCTCAATCACGAGAGCAAAGTGAAGCAGCCCCTGAAAGAACTCGGTAGGTAATGCAGAATCGTCGAGCGAACAACAGAAGGCAACAAATAGATAATTTGCTACGCAGATATTTAGCTGATTTGAATCGAGCAGCGTTTCGATACGATTGCAGCAATGATTTCAGCTTGAATCCTAGCGTTTGCATTGGGCTAATGGACGTTGTTTGCGAGTATTGTGGTGCATTAAAGTTTTTCGGAGAAACGCCTGGATTATGCTGCCTTAATGGTAAAGTGAAATTGCCAGTGTTGACTCCGCCACTTTCTTGCAAATACTCGAAAATACAATAGTTGTTTCCAAATGACATCATTTGGGGCAGACATTATCGAAGTCGGAGGATTTAAGCCGACATTTAAGGTATTTATTTTTGTACTTACATAGAATGTAGTTAAACAATAACTTACTTTATCTATAGTGTAAGATTCCAATTATTTAAAGTCTGTTAAATACTCATGCATATATCGATTGTTAGTAATAAGTATCGATTGTTAGTAATAAGTATCGATTGTTAGTAATAAGTATCGATTGTTAGTAATAAGTATCGATTGTTAGCGATAAGTCCTCGATAGGTCGAGAGATGGCGTCTCTCTTCTCTTCCGGCGATGCAACGAGCAAGTTGCATCTGCGCAAAACCCAAAGATTGAATCCGACCAATACAAACTAATCTTTATCATTTTTACTTAATAAATAGGTGTTTACAACTCAGAAGTGGGATGACCACCCGAAAGGATACATATTTCGGGACACGGCACGCCACACGTTCCAAATCTAGGACGGCCGCCTCCACGCCCACCGCTGTTAGTGCACCCACTGCGGTGACTACCGCTGCAGTACCGAGAACCGCTGTGCCGACTGCTGACACACGCGCCCCTGCCGGGCCCGCCGCTGCTGGGCCAACTGCCGACATACGAGCCCCTGCTGGGCTAACTGATGCCACATTCGCCCCTGCCGGGCCAACTGCCGCCACACTCGCCCCTGCCGGGCCCGCCGCTGGGCCAACTGCTGATATACTCGCCCCTGCCGGGCCCGCCGCTGCTGGGCCAACTGCTGATATACTCGCCTCTGCCGGGCCCGCCGCTGCTGGGCCAACTGCTGATATACTCGCCTCTGCCGGGCCCGCCGCTGCTGGGCCAACTGCCGCCATACGAGCCCCTGCCGGGCTAACTGATGCCACATTCGCCCCCTGCGGGCCCCGCCGCTGGTGGGCCAACTGCTGCCATACTCGCCCATGCTGGGCCAACTGCTGACATGCTCACCCCTGCCGGGCCCGCCGACGCTGGGCCAACTGCCGCCATACGAGCCCCTGCTGGGCTAACTGATGCCACATTCGTCCCTGCCGGGCCCGCCGCCGCTGGGCCAACTGCTGCCATACTCGCCCATGTTGGGCCAACTGCTGACATGCTTGCCCCTGCTGGGCCAACTGCTGCCATACTCGCTCCTGCTGTGCCAACTGCTGACATATTCGCCCCCGCTGGGCCAACTGCTGACATATTCGCCCCTGCCGGGCCAACTGCTGCCATACTCGCCCATGCTGGGCCAACTGCTGACATGCTTACCCCTGCTGGGCCAACTGCTGCCATACTCGCTCCTGCTGTGCCAACTGCCGCCATACTCGCCCCTGCCGGCCCCGCTGCGGCTATATTCGCCCCTGCTGTAACCGCTGCCGCCGCACCCGCCCCTGCTGTACCCTCCGCTGCGGTGTCCGCCGCTTACAGGCCACCTCTGCAGACTGCCGCCTCTGCACCCGCTGCCACTGCTGTACCCGCTGCCACTGCTGTACCCGTCACCGCTGCCACTGCTGTACCCGCCGCCGCTGCCACTGCTGTACCCGCTGCCACTGCTGTACCCGCCGCCGCTGCCACTGCTGCACCCGCTGCCACTGCTGGACCCGCCGCCACTGCCACTGCTGTACCCGCCGCCGCTGCCGTCGCATCCATTACGGTACCTGCCGCCGCTGCCACTGCTGTACCCGCTGCCACTGCTGTACCCACCACCGCTGCCACTGCTGTACCCGCCGCCGCTGCCACTGCTGTACCCGCTGCCACTGCTGTACCCGCCGCCGCTGCCACTGCTGCACCCGCTGCCACTGCTGGACCCGCCGCCACTGCCACTGCTGTACCCGCCGCCGCTGCCGTCGCATCCATTACGGTACCTGCCGCCGCTGCCACTGCTGCACCCGCTGCCACTGCTGTACCCACCGCCGCTGCACCCGCTGCCACTGCTGTACCCACCGCCGCTGCCACCGCTGTACCCGCCACCGCTGCTGTCGCATCCATTACGGTACCTGCCGCCGCTGCCACTGCTGCACCCGCTGCCACTGCTGTACCCACCGCCGCTGCACCCGCTGCCACTGCTGTAACCACCGCCGCTGCACCCGCTGCCACTGCTGTACCCACCGCCGCTGCACCCGCTGCCACTGCTGTACCCGCTGCCACCACCGCTGCCGCCGTTGCACCCGCTGCCACTGCTGTACCCGCCGACTATATGTCTGCCATGCGGGCTGCGGCCTCTCTCGCCGCCCCCGCCACTGGTCCCGACGCGGACCCATGGGAAGAGATGCCCGCTTTAGTGCCCTCCGTATCGACTGCCGCGGCCGCCATCACACCGGCCACTTCCGCCTCCCCCAGCCTGGATGAGCAACTGGTGACGCTACAGAAACAACATGAGTTGCTACAGCTACAGCATCTAATCCGCAAACTGCAGCAGGGGATTGACGAATCCCAAGCACCGAGGCAGCAAGTCTGTGACGTGAGTGTTATTGAGCATGGTGGCTCGATTTTCAGCGGATACCGCATACGATGTGAAGAAATGGCTGAACGATCTGGAAGACGCATTTGAAATTCTGCAGTTGAACGACCGCCTACGGTTGGTCGCATGCCGTCGTATGCTGGAAGGTACGGCGGCGGTGCTGCTGCGCACGGTATCGGTGCACAGCTACGAAGAATTGAAGGCAATCCTCTTGCGAGAATTTGGACGCTCGTGTAGCATCGAGGAAGTGTACCACGCTTTGCGTGGCCGGCACATCAAGGCAGGCGAGGGATGTTTAAGATTCGCAATCGAGATGCAGGAGATTGCCATGAATGCTCCGATTCCGGAGAACGAGCTGGTCGACCTGATCATTGATGGACTGCGGGACAACTCTACTCGAGTCGGCATGCTGTACTCAGCTCGGACAATGGCTGAACTGAAGCCCCTACTGGAACGCTACGAGCGCCTCCGTATGCTGACCGCTGCCTCCAGACAAAGCAATAGTGTGAAGGCGCAGCCAACAACAACTGCCGTGGCGCCTGGAAACAAATCGTCAGGCACCGTCACGAGTGAGACCAGATGCTTCAACTGCTCAGGATGGGGGCATTACAAGAGTCAATGCCCGAAACCAATGAGACCTCCGAATTCATGTTTCAAGTGTGGCATAGTGGGCCACAGCTACAAAAACTGCCCGTCTCGAATTGGGAATGCCACCAATATCACTGCCGCCGCCGCTGATGAAGCGGGAGATTGACTAGACCATTTACAACTGGTGAGTGTTGCTTTTGTTTGTGATGAAGTGCAAGATAGGAAATTTATAGATATGTTTTCCCTCCTGGATTCGGGCAGTCCCCTCCAACTGCCGTCTTAGCCCCCGTACATTGAACTGCCGTGGTTTAGGAAATAGCCAACTTCTGTCCTTAGGCCAAGTCCAGTGTAGTGTTCGCCTCCGCAACACACAGACAATACATACGTTTGAAGTCCTGACGAACCAAGCAACCGAACTGCCGATGATTATAGGTAGAGATCTTCTGTATAAAATTAATATTAGACTCTGTAAACTGAAGGAACGAGAATATGAAAAAGAATCGTTGATACTCATGAATAAACCGACTGTATGTATAAATCCAAAACTTACTGCTGTTCTGAAGTCCTTTGACATATTTATGGAAAAGAGAGTGATACTGCCGTGTGATAGGAATGAAATTGTGCCTGCCGAATTGTTGTCTGATTCTCCCCTTCCGAAAACTTCTGCTGTACCTTCGGAAACATTGAACGATGCACTTATGGCGATAAATTCCATTGAGCTCCCTGCTGTCAGTGAATTAGACTTTGATATAGAGTGTGATAGGAATGAGATTGTGCCTGCCGAATTGTTGTCTGATTCTCCCCTTCCGAAAACTTCTGCTGTACCTTCGGAAACATTGAACGATGCACTTATGGCGATAAATTCCATTGAGCTCCCTGCTGTCAGTGAATTAGACTTTGATATAGAGCCCGCGTTACGGGAAGAGCAAACCGCAGCCCTTAAGTCTATTATTTCCACTTCGTATGTTCAAGTTGATCCAGATTTAATTAAGCCCATGAACTATGAGATGAAAATAGAATTGACTAGCCAAACTCCGATATTCTGCCGCCCCCGCCGTCTGTCGCACCACGAACGCATCGAGGTGCGTGAGATTTGTGACGATCTCTTGAAAGCTGGCATTATTCGCCACAGTAGTTCCCCTTACGCTGCCGCGATTGTCCCTGTACGCAAAAAGGACAACACCCTAAGAAAGTGTGTAGATTACCGACCGTTGAACAAAATTACAGTTCGAGATCATTTTCCGATTCCTCTGTTAGATGATTGCATTGAACATCTGGGTGGCAAATCATTCTTCACTATCTTGGACTTGAAGAACGGTTTCCACCATGTGAAAATGCACCCAGACTCAATCAAATATACTGCCTTTGTAACCCCTGATGGCCAGTTTGAATATGTACGCATGCCCTTCGGACTTTGTAATGGCCCTTCCGTGTTCGCTAGATTCGTTTATTTTGTCCTTAAGGAATTTATAAACCGAGGTCAACTGGTGATATATATGGACGACATTCTAGTCGCGTCGCATGACTTTGAAACCCACCTTGAGATTCTGAAGGAAATATTGTATGTGTTAAGAGTGAACGGGCTATGCCTGAAGCTGACGAAATGCCGTTTTGCGTATAGGGAACTAGAGTACTTGGGCTACTTAGCCAATTCCGCCGGTATCACGCCTAAACCAGCTCATATTCAGGCGATACGGGATTTGCCCATTCCAAGGGATAGCAAGGAATTAGAGCGTTGCCTAGGCCTATTCTCATACTTCCGCCGATTTGTATCAGGTTTCGCTAAGATTGCGTGTCCGCTGTCCCGATTGTTAAGAAAAGATACCCCTTATGTCTTCTCCGATGAATGCCTTGAAGCCTTCCGAACACTGAAGTTGAAATTGATCGAATCCCCCGTGTTATCTATTTACAACCCGAAGTCTGAAACAGAGTTACACTGCGATGCTAGTTCAATTGGTTTCGGAGCAGTGCTCCTCCAGAAACAAACAGACGGTAAATTACACCCAGTGTCCTACTTCTCTAAGATGGCCTCCGCCGCTGAATCGAAACTACACAGTTATGAGCTAGAGACGTTAGCTATAGTGTATTCCTTAAAACGTTTTGAGACGTACCTTAAGTTCATCCCGTTCAAAATCGTGACCGATTGTAATTCCCTTGCGCTGACACTGAGAAATGGTGGACATTCCGCCAAGATTGCTCGCTGGGCCCTGCTGTTGGAAAACTATAACTACACGATTGTACACCGCTCGGGGTTGGGTATGCCCCATGCTGATGCTCTAAGTAGAATAGAAACTGCCGCATACGTTGACGATATAAACCTTGACTTCCAACTGCAGTTAACCCAGAACCGGGACCCTGAGATTGTCAAACTCCGAGATGAGTTAGAGAAATATGAGATAGCGAATTTCGAACTGCGAGATGGAGTAGTGTACCGCCTGTCCTCGACGAGTATACCCCAACTTTATGTCCCTTCCGAAATGGTAAATCATGTCATACGAGTAGTGCACGAGAAGCTTGGCCATATGGCCACGGAGAAATGTTGTGCACAGATCAAGAAGCATTACTGGTTCCCTTGTATGAAGTCTTACGTTAACAATTACATTAAAAAATTGCCTCAAGTGTATCTACTACTCCGCGTCCGCTTCGGACCACCGTGTCACGCTACATAGTATTCCGAAAGTGCCCCTTCCGTTTGATACCGTCCATATTGACCATTTGGGCCCCCTTCCGTCCATACGTTCTAAGAAAAAGTATCTTCTGGTTGTCATTGACGCTTTCACCAAATTTGTGAAGCTGTACCCTGCCGCCACGACTAATTCACGTGAAGTATGCCAGACATTAGAATCTCAGTATTTCGCAAATTACAGTAGACCCCGCCGAATCATCAGTGATCGAGGTACCTGCTTTACTTCCTCCGAGTTTGAAGAATTTCTGAAGGCCAATAATATAATTCATGTGCTGAATGCCACTGCCTCACCCCGGGCCAACGGCCAAGTCGAGCGGGTTAACCGTGTGTTGGGCCCCATGTTGGGTAAACTGACGGAACCTGTGGACCACGCAGATTGGGTCCAACAACTGCCGAACATAGAGTTTGCATTGAATAACTCCGTCCACTCCACAACCAAATTTGCCGCTTCCGTACTTCTATTCGGTGTTGAACAACGAGGTGTGGTAGTAGATGAACTAACCGAACGGTTGGGTGAGAGAACGGAGGAGGTCGATGCCTCAGAGGTAGACGTCCGGAGATTAGCCTTCCGTAACATTGTTAAGTCCCAAGAATATAATTCGGAATATTATTCGAAGCATCACCTCCCTGCCGTTAGTTTTGAGGAGGGGGATTTCGTAGTTATTAAGAATGTGGATACTTCGGCAGGCACGAACAAAAAGCTTATCAGGCGGTATCGTGGTCCGTATGTGGTTCATAAAAAACTTCCGAACGACCGATATGTTATCCGGGATGTAGAGGGCTCCCAAATCACCCAACTACCATATGATGGTGTCCTAGAAGCCTCCAAATTAAAGCTATGGGTTGCCCCTGATCAAGATTGCACTTCTGATAGCCAAACAAAGGCGACACCAGCCACTTAAGATTCTTATTTACCCCCTCCGTTGTTACCAATTGGAATCGAGGTCGATTCCTCGTCAGGACGGCCGAGTTGTAAGATTCCAATTATTTAAAGTCTGTTAAATACTCATGCATATATCGATTGTTAGTAATAAGTATCGATTGTTAGTAATAAGTATCGATTGTTAGTAATAAGTATCGATTGTTAGTAATAAGTATCGATTGTTAGCGATAAGTCCTCGATAGGTCGAGAGATGGCGTCTCTCTTCTCTTCCGGCGATGCAACGAGCAAGTTGCATCTGCGCAAAACCCAAAGATTGAATCCGACCAATACAAACTAATCTTTATCATTTTTACTTAATAAATAGGTGTTTACAATAGGTATGTATTATATTTGCTAATACTGAACTCGACTCTCCCACAGAAAAAGTGTTTTAACCCAGTTAATACTGTCTGGTTTTTATTTTGTAAATACAAGGACAGAATTGGATCATTACTACTTTTCGAAGATACACAGAATAAATTTTTACAAATATATTTCATGGGCAACATGGAAGAACAACTTGATCGACGCCTAGGGATCAATGCAGGAATGAAGCGAGAAATTTTTCAAGACTTGCAGTGTCTGCTTCATGAACATCATGCGTTGGTCAGGTTGTTTAAGAGTGCTTTAGAGCGCATGCCAAATGATGACTATAAAGTTGTCATCAAAGCAGATAAACGACAAACATATAACGAAAGTACAAAGATGTCTTAGAGTAATATTTATAGGCTAAACTTGTGAGCCCATTAGTGGCGTGATCGATATTGGTGTGATTTGATTGGCCCGAATTTTAATGCTGAATTAGCGTACCTACGCTTTTGAACTTTAGGGGGACAATTATTATTGTAAGTGTTCAATTAAACGGATTTGATTGGCCCGAATTTAGGGGGACAATTGTTATTGCAAGTGTCCAATTGTTTATTATAAAAAACGGATTTTTACTTTAAAGTTTGATTTTAGGGGGCAAAAAGTTTATAAGGTTTTGGGTATTGAAGTTGGATATACGAATATATACCCTTTCAGTCCTTGGCAAAAATATTTTTACATTTTGAAATTCTTTCCCTGCAACTCAATTCATTAATACGCAAACAAAACATTTGTACTCTTTGTACTAAAATTTTTTCTTCATCATTTCCTAAGCAAAGCACGTCACGCATACATATCTAGCGTTTATGTAGCGTTGCGTTTGTGCGTGTATGCATTTGCTCTGTTGATTTGATGATGACGTAGTAGGAAGCAAGCAGCGCTGCCGGCAGTGCTTGAACCGATTTATATTAACTGTAACTTGTGTTCTATTTATCCGATCGGATTGAAATTGGGATCTGATATATGATATCCAATACTATGGCATTAGTAAATTTCATGGTGTGGGCGGTAAATGAATTGAACGGCGTCAGAGTGTTTAAGAGATTCGGGTTTTACCTGCTTTAAATTAATTGTAGTTTATTTTGTTTCGTAATGTACTTATTGTAGGTAGTGTAGTTATTATTTATCGTAGTTATCTTGATATCTGTCTCACACTCCTCAACAATCAGCAACGACTGACCCACACGACAGACGCGTGGGTGGGTGGGTGCCTTATAGGTGGGTGCTACCCTTTTGCTATTATACTCATTGTACTTCTTGCTTTGCTTCTGATGTATTTCCCCATCCTTTCTAATTGTATCCAAATTTCTTGGATCATTCACTATTCCTAACTGCTCTAGTCCTTCTCTTAACTCGTCACCGACTTTGCTGACTAATGCTCTACTCCAAATAGCATTTTGCTCGGTAACTGCTTAATGCTCCTATGAAGTGTGTTATTTAAACAATGTTCAGCATTCTCAACTATCAAATCCCAATATAAACCCTTTTCTGGTTCCGATAATTTAGCAAGCATAGGTCCAATTGTACGGTCCAATTGTGTTTGGGCTGCAACTGAAGCAAGACTCTCTTAGCTGGAAAGAGAAAACGACCGAAGAGAGAGAGAGAGAGAGACCAAGAACAGCGCAAGTTACTTTGAAGAGACAAACTTGAGATCCGTTACTTCAATTCTTATTTCTTCTATGGAAATTTGCAGAACTTTGAATTTTGTAAAAGACAGCGTGGTTTGCGGTACTTGAATTTTACTCTTGAAATTAATCACGTTCGATGCGGTTGCACCTTCTGTGCCCGCCGACAATTGTACTATAGTTTAGGTTAAGAAAATAAAGCAACTGGATTGAAGTCACCCTGGTCATCTCATTTCTTCCAAATCGCAAGTGCCTCAAAGCCGCCATGCACCGACGGTGAAACTCCCAACAGTTAAACTGCCTACCTTCCGCGGGAAATTTATTGAGTGGCCGGCGTTTAAGGAGGTGTTTTTAACAAGAGTACACCACTGTGACAAGCTGACGGACTTATATCGTTTTCATTATTTGCAGGATTCATTGGTTGGAGACGCAGCTAAGGATATTGAACATCTAACGCTAATAGCGGCGAACTATGAAGTGGCTTGGAGAATGTTGATGAATTTGTATGATAACAAGAGAGTGTTATTTTTACATTACATAGATATGTTCGAGCAGCAATTACCAATAAAATATGGAGATGCGGAAAGTTTGAGAAGATTTGTGCAAACTTCCCGCTCATGTGGTAATTCTTTGGAGAAGACTGGTGTGGATGTGCGACAGCAGTCTGAAATTTTAGTGTACTACATGATGAAGAGATTACCGAATTGGGAGCGGTCAATATCTTCAACGCAGAATCTGCCGAGCTTTGAGGAGCTCAGTCAGTATCTTGAAACACAGTACGGAACAATGATTTCGGCGTCAACAGGTAATATCGAGGGAACTCTATCACGGGTTAGACATCGGAATGCAAGGCCAGGTGTACATGGGTTACGAGCTAACCAGAACTACACAAAGGCTTCATTTGATACTCGAGAGACAGACCTATGCATTGTGTGTCAAGGGGATGCACACCTTATCGGAGTATGTAGGATATTCCAGGAGATGAGGCTGTCGGAACGAAAGGCATGTGTAGTGAGGCATCGACTGTGTTTTAGATGCCTTAGACCAAATCACCGAATAGATGCATGTGACAGTGCGGTAAATTGTGAAAAATGTCAAGGACGGCATCATACACTACTTCATGTAGACAAGTCAGGATGGGAGTTATCCCAACAGCATCTGCGAATGTTTTAATTGGAAAGAGTACAACAGAAATTTCGGTAAGGCATAAAGACGAGGTTTTATTACCAACTGCAATGGTGTGGGTAGAGTCGATAGGAGGCTATCCCTTACAGTTTAGAGCGTTTTTGGATCAAGGTTCACAAGTTTCGTTCATTTCAGAGAATGCAGCTCAGCAGCTACGTTTACGGCGCAAACAGACTCAAATCACGATTACTGGATTAGCAGATACAAAAATTACAGATGCGGCAGCAGAGGTGGAGCTAGTCATAAGATCAATCTACAACCCACATGCGAAATACAAGCTGCTCGCGCTCAGTAATACCTCAAGTGAGTAAGCGCATGCCAATCAAACGACTGCCATTTGAAGAGTGGACTCATCTGAAGGGCTTACCGTTGGCCGACCCTACCTTCTTCAGTCCCACAAGGAGTTGATAT